>NC_057801.1:133174672-133408735 GCF_018294505.1 Triticum aestivum
AAACAAAAAAAACAAAAGAAGAAAACCAAAAAAGGAAAACAAAAATGTAGAAGAAAAAAGAAACCCAAACAAAAAATGGAGAAGAAGGAATAAAATAAAAACGAAAAAAATGAAAAACAAGAAAAAAAGAAAACGAAAAAACGTTGAAAACCAAGAAAGAAAAAATGGAAAATATGTAAAAGCCGACTCTTTCCCTTCTAATAAGTCATGCCTTGAATATTGTATGTGGACTCGAGAGTAGTGCAGTGGTTAGCGATGCCGCTGATAAACTAGGACATTGCAGGATCAATCCCTCGAGCGAGCAATGATACCCTTATGGGCGAGTTTGGTGGGTGCGGCTATACCTCGCTTCAAGCAAGACCAGGGAAAGCCTCGCTTGAAGGAGGCGCGAAATGGGCTGGCTCAGGTGCGCGCTAGGCCACAACCTTGTTTTTTCACGTTTTTTCTTTCTTTCTTTTACTTTTGTTTATACTTTCAAATATTCTAAATAAATATATTACAGAAAACACTTTGCGTAAAATAAATTTGAAAAATTGTTAACAAAGCATTTAAAACATATTAAATACATATAGATAAAATAGTTATCACGTGTAAAGAAAAATACAAAATAATCATATGTTTAAAAAATGCTAATCAAATGTGCAGGGCACAACACCAGATGCGCCTTGCGTCTTTTGAGCAGATGATCGGCCTCGCTAGTTGGCCCGCCAGGTATGAGCTAGGCAACTCGCGCCTCCACCACCCTCACCGCTCCAGGCCATCAGTATCATGGGCGAGGCTGCAGGCTAGCGTGCGGAGGAGCAAGTGGCTGGTCCAAGTTGGCACATGGTTCAGCAACTTGCTGCTCCAAACCAGTTCACGAAGGAGTGACGAGTTGCTCCAGGAAGACACGTGGGGGAGCATGGCGGCACGGACATCGTGGCTGCCGTGGATGAGGCAGTGTCCTACCATTCCTCCCGTGCCATTTGTCATCGTCAACATGCGCGGAACCGCGCGCTGCCGGTGGAAAAACAAGCTGACTTCGTGGAGATCAACAAGGCGGCCAGCACGTCTGTGGCCGTCGCCGACAACGAGGAAAAGTAGCTCATGGGACGCCGCCGCCACTTGGGTCCCATGAAGGCCGTCGCCGCCGCATCGCCGGCGTGCACAACCGCTATCTTGCCTGCCTCGCAGCCATCATCGACACCCGCCCTAAAAACCAACTCTGATATGTGCTTCACGGAAGCGGGGGGCTAAATCGCTCCATGCCACTCGGGGAGGGGAGGGGGGGAGGCTGCTCTTGCCCTCTGCGCTGTCCATCTGGGGCTCACAACGGTCTGATGAGCGGGCTACCAGACATAGGGAAGACATGCCGTGGGAGGGAGATCCGTTGCGGCCGGCCATAGACTAGATTTAGTTAAAATATGTTTAAAATGTAAATGTTTTCATCATGTTTGTATGAAAATCATCTGATTTTCATGAATTTCGTTCAGTTTATTGAAACAGTGTTTAAAATGTATTCGGATAGCGTTGAATGTCCAGCTCTCGTATCCGTGTTCGCGCACTGTGTTTGTTTTGCTGGTCAGCGTTGCAGACGTCCTAAACAGCGCCAAATGCGCCATGTTAAAACACACACACACACAAAATGCGCATTTGAGCAGATGATCGGCCTCGGGCAGAAAATTTCGAGTTGTCTTTCCTTTTCCCCGGATTGCATGTCCTCCAAGTCGCTGCCGTGACCGATCACCGATGGCCCGAACCGAACACACATACGTACGTATACGCGCTAAAACACACCGCTGTCCATCAACCTACGACGATCGCCGCCGCACCGAACGCCATGTTCGTACGTGTCGTCGACCGGACCGAACACCCGGGCACCACCATGCACCTAGCACGTACGTACGTTCCAGAGAGTTTCCATCGATCGTTAGGTTGCGCGTCACTGTTGACCCTTTCCCGCGCCCCCGCCCCCGCCCCCGGCCCGCTCGTCCGCCGCGCCGTGCTCCGGAGGACGCTACGCTCCTGCTCCGCCTTGAATGGCATGCACCATGCCATGCATGATCCAACCGCGCGCGACGCTACCTAACGGTGCAGAACAGTACATGGATTTCCTCTTAACGATGCCGAAACAGTACAATGATTCTCCCCCTTTGAATGTTTTCTTCTTCTACCGCTCTATGTACGTATGCGCAGTGGCTTCAAGTGGTATAGAGCTTGAACTGTCCACGCGCATGCATGCGGCACCCATAGACTGGCAGATTTGACTGTTGATCCGGGACAATTAGCCTGGCTTTGGCTGGCCGAGAGATGATCAAAGGTAGTAGGTGCTAGGCTGTCTAATCACCTAACCAAAATCCCGTCGTCGACGTGCATGCCATTCCAATTCCATCAGCTCGGTGCTCGCTCGCTCGTTCGCGCAGGAGCGTAAATGCAGTAGCACCAGTGTACTGCTGCTGCTGGCACGGAGCCGGGGGGCCACTCGCAGAGGTGAAGGACCTGACGCCGACGTGTCCCCCACCTGGGCGTGGCGGCTGTGGCGTGGCCCGCCTCCGCCCCCGCCTCCGCGCCGCAACATGCGTTCGGTGCCGTGCTATCCCGGTCACCCCCTCGCATGGACAACGACGGGACCCGAACGCCCCTCTCCGGCAGCGTACGTGCCGCGGACCCACCACCAAGAGCGCACTGTGGGCTCGCGCCCTCGCTCTTCCGTGGCTGTGTACCCTACGGTTGACTGCTGAGGCAAGGCAGAGGCAGAGACAGGATAATAGGGTGTGTTGGGTTTGAGGATCAAAAGACATGGAATATCCTGGTTTCATTCCGGATGCATGAGTTGGTTTGATTCTTGTCTTCATATAAAAATGACATGGGTTGATTTCCTACATGTGTTTGGTTTCAGAAGATGAAATGAGAAGATGCTGATTCCACTCCACCTCTTTCATATGAATGGTGAGATTACCTCTCATGTGCTCATATGAACATATATAGCTATCTGCATTTGGACAACATATAATTCAAAATTTTGGCAGCATTTCCTTTGTATTTTCAAGAACAAGCAATTTAACTATATGATTAGAAGTTAAACAAATACATAACATCACATATAACAAATTTTCAATGCAAATATCATAAGATGCAACAACATCACAACTCACAAGTTCATCATCGAAAAGAAACACTATCCATTACAATCCATACATATGGTTCACATACTAGCCCTCCAAAAGCTCTCCTAATTGAAGTCCAGTATAAGTTCATAATGCAAAGTCCATTATCTCCACAAGTCCATACGACAAGTGCATCATGCATGTATCCTCATCCCATATAGCTCAACTTAAATTCTTCAATCTGACTAGCCTGCCCCAAATCTTCCTCCACTTCTTAAGAATGGTTGTAAACCTGACCACCGGTGGTAGCTAGCTTGAAGTGTTCGTTCAAAGTTGCAACACATTGGTTGTGATGCGTCATCTTGAAACCAGTTGAAGTCCTCTTGCCATCAGCCATGAAAAGTTATAAAAGAAAATGAAGTTTCAACATATAGAAAGTAACATTCTGTCCTGCCATAAAAGAATAAAAATGGACTAGATCATCACAAATTTCAAGTCTCAACATATACAAAGGGGCGCGGCAGATCGACGTAGAGAAGGAGGCATTGCCAGTCAGGACGGGAGGAGGAGGAGGCACTGTAGGTCGTCTGAGATCCCTCTGATTCCTTCCCCGCTGACGGTCGTCGTCTCCCTTGCATCGCCAACCGAGCAGATGCGAGAGAGAGGGGGGGAGTATAGAGTGGTGTCTGGGAGGGAAAGAAACGAGAGGGAGAGGGATAGGGCTCTGGTGTGGGAGGAGGGGGTTGAGAGCGGTGAGGCTTTGGCTTATTTTCTTTTTCTTTTGCGTTTGACAGATGAATAATGAGGTCATTCCTCCAAATCGCAGGCATCGCAGATGAAGCATCTTGGGGGAATATCCGTTGCATCTGTTGCATGCGGACAATCCGGTTCTGGTGGCATACCCAAGTGAACAGAGGACGGGCTGCCAGAGATGGAATCAACCCATTAGAATGAAATCTTATCCTCAAACCAACCACACCCCTAGAGAGAAGGTAAAATGGTCAATATCGCACCCCGTCCACTTGAAGTTATTACTAGTTGTAAAGTACGTGCTTCGCTATGGAGTAAAAGTCAGGTCGAGGATCAGGGTCACATGACAAGGGTCGGTGATGGCAAAAATGATGGATTGATTTAGTGCAGAGTTCTTCAGGACGTCAGTTAGACCCTCCTCCTATTCGAAAGGAAAATATCCTCCTCCTATTGCTAATCTAATAGGAAAAGCAAGGAGTTTGTGTAGGACACCCAGGGCATTATTTGATTCAAGCTACCATCTTTGCTTTCAATTTGGTTCCAATTTACAACTCGCCATGTCGAAGACTCATGCCACACGGCTACATCCGGGCATTAACCTCCCAATGGTGAGGAGAACGTGTCTTCCTCGACTTCAACCGCCATCTACTAGAACATCAGCGTGAAACGATAACATCTGGACGGGGTGCCGCCCTATGGTGCGGAGCCTACATCTTTGTAACACTCGGCTATGGTCATTGGTTCTTGGTCATTACGCCTGCCTACCACCTGAAATCTAGACTGGTTGTACAAACTAACACTGGTCCTTGCTGAGCATCATGCGCACCCGAGAAAGCTTCTTAGTCAGTCACCCATCCTCAATTACAAATACCAAACATGATTGGCCTGAAAGTTCCTTGGACATGAGCTTTCAAAACATAAGGTGCATTATCGGTATGAGTAGTCTATCAATCTTATTAATCAAGGGCTCACAATCTTCCTCAACTCCGACCATCATCTATAAGAACACCGATGACCGGGACTGGCAATGAAGAACACCGACAACCATGGAATGTTGGGGCACATACATTGGTGTGGAGCTAGCCAGTGTTGAGCGTGTGCATCTACTGCACCTTGGCCTAGGAGTACGTGGAGCAGAAGATGGAGCTGCAAAGGCCAAGTAGAGTGTGCAGTCCACCTCATCCATCATCATCATCATCATCGCCTTCGACGTCCTCTTTTATGCCATCATCGTCTGCCGCCTTGCTCCAACCCAATGTTATGGCCCAACAAAATTGCACTGCAAGGGCCTCCTTGGCTAGTACACTAATTATATACTAGACAGTACCTCGCGCTTGTCCTGGATTTATATATATAGTTTCTAATCGTGTAGAATATTAATTCAGTCCTTATGATTAAATTGTGTGAGAATTTTCCACCTAAGGAAAAAATCATAACATGAAAAATTGTGCATGCCACAATTAAATGCAATGTGATTTGAAAGTCACTTATAATGCACTAATGCATGTTGCATGGTAGAGTATTCTCATGCATACATAAAACAAATCCTAGTGGATTAAGCTAGTAAATCTAACGACAACACCAAGTTTGATGATGTGGAAGCACCCATGTTGAGATAATTGGAAGTAGTTAAAAAATTCCCCACCTCCCAAGTGACACTACAACCAACAAAAGTTTTGCACAATTTCATGGCCATTAGTTTGTTATCACTTGGATCCTCTATCCAATCTACATCATGGGTCAACCTCTCATGTCATCGAACTATTTCCACAAACAAGCACCACCTGCCCTTAATGTAGTTGCCATTATGCATAACTGCATTTGCCTTGTATTATTCACAATAGTGTCCGAAGCAGTTCTATTTTGTTGAAAAAACTTCCCACCAAGTGTGGGCATCCATTACAGTAGCAAAAGGACTAACGACAATAGTATTATACACTTTGTTTCTGTTTGGAATGATACCGGGTCGTTATGAAAAGTTCCCTACAAGAAATACATCCCCTTCATAGAAGCAATCACAATATGTAAGGGGAAGTTGCGGAAACATACAACGTCTCATACCTTGTGTGAAACATTTGTAAAAACACCAAATCCATGAAATTCTTGATTTTCCTGCCAGGAAATTCGTAACACCAAACATAATTTATAGAAGCAAAAGATCAAGATACTAAGTTTCCATTATAATCCACCTGCTATCATGTCTATTTTATAGTATTTATGCTAATATATGCACATGTTTATGAAGGAAATATGTCCTAGAGGCAATAATAAAGTTGTTATTTTATATTTCCTTATTCATGATAAAGGTTTATTATTCATGCTAGAATTGTATTGATCGGAAACCTTAATAAATGTGGGAATACATAAACAAACAACGTGTCCCTAGTAAGCCTCTACTAGACTAGCTCGTTGTTAAAAAATGGTTAAGGTTTCCTAACCATATACATGAGTTATCATTTGATAACGGGAGATCACATCATTAGGAGAATGATGTGATGGACAAGACCCATCTGTTAGCTTAGCATAATGATCGTTCAGTTTTATTGCTATTGCTTTCTTCATGTCAAATACATATTCCTTCGACTATGAGAATATGTAACTCCCGGATACAGGAGGAATACCTTTTGTGCTATCAAACGTCACAATATAACTGGGTGATTATAAAGATGCTCTACAGGTATCTCCGAAGGTGTTTGTTAGGTTGGCATAGATCAAGATTAGGATTTGTCACTCCGAGTATCGGAGAGGTATCTCTAGGCCCTCTCGGTAATACAAATCATAAGCTTGCAAGCAAACCACTAAGGAGTTAGTCATGAGGTGATGTATTATGGAACGAGTAAAGAGACTTGCCGGTAACGAGATTGAACTAGGTATGAAGATACCGGCGATCGAATCTCGGGCAAGCAACATACTGATAGACAAAGGGAATGACATATGTTGTCATAACGGTTCGACCGATAAAGATCTTCGTAGGATATGTCGGAGCCAATATGAGCATCCATGTTTAGTTGTTGGTTATTGACCGGAGAGGTGTCTCGGTCATGACTACATAATTCCCGAACCCGCAGGGTCGCACGCTTAACGTTCGTTGACGCTAGAGTAGTATTGGGATATTTGATGAGTGGTAACCAAATGTTGTTCGGAGTCCTGGATGAGATCCCGTACATCACGAGGAGTCTCAGAATGGTCGAGAGGTAAAGATTTATATATGGGAAGTCATATTTTGGTTTCGAAAAAAGATGCAGTTTTTTCGGTATTGTACCGGAAAGTTCTAGAAGGTTCCGGGGGATTCCGGAGGGGTCCAGAAGTCCACAACTGGTTCCACCACGACCCAAGGGCTAGCATGGGCTGCGGGGAGGCGCCCTGGCCTTATTGGGCTAGGCGTACCAAGTCCTCAAAATCCCATGTGGTTAGGGAAGGCAAAAAAGGAAGGAGTCCTAGTAGGAATAGGATTGGACTTGGAGTCCAAGTCGCCCCCCCCCTTAGCTGCGCCCTAGGGCTTGGAGGGGCTGTTTACCACGCCCCTCCACCTATATATAGAGGGGAGGGGGTTCCCCAAGAGAACACACCAAGCCCTTGGCGCCCCTCTCTCTCTCGTTACTCCGTAGTTCCACCGCCTCGTCCTGGCGACGCTTAGCGAAGCGCTGTCGGTGTTCCACCACCACCATCACCACCATGCTGTCGTATTGATTGTGATCCTATCTATTTCTCCTCTCCCACTTGCTGGATCAAGAAGAAGGATACGTCATCGAGCCGCACGTGTGCTAAACTCGAAGGTGTCGTCCGTTCGGCACTAGATCGATTGGATCGTGATCGGATCGCAAAGAGTACGACTACATCAACCGCGTGATAAATGCTTCCACTTAACGGTCTACGAGGGTATGTAGACACACTCTCCCCTCTCGTTGCTATGCATCTCCTAGATATATCTTGCGTGAGCATAGGAAATTTATGAAATTGCATGCTACGTTTCCCAACAGTGGCATCCATGCTGGGTCTATGCGTAGATGATATGCACGAGTAGAACACAAAGAGTTGTGGGCGGTGATCATCATACTGCTTACCACCAATGTCTTATTTTGACTCGGCGGTATTGTTGGATGAAGCGCCCTGGACCAACCTTACATGACCATGTTCATGAGACCGGTTCCACCGACAGACATGCAACTAGTTTTGCATAAAAGTGGCTGGCGGGTGTCTGTTTCTCCTACTTTAGTTGAATTGAATTTGACGGCGGCTGGTCCTTGTTGAAGGTTAAAACAATAAACTTGATAAATCACCTTTATGGTTTTGATGCGTAGGTAAGAACGGTTCTTGCAAGAAGCCCATAGCAGCCACGTAAAACTTGCAACAACAAAGTAGAGGACATCTAACTTGTTTTTGCAGGGCATGTTGTGATGTGATATGGTCAAGACATGATGTGATATGTTGTTGTATGAGATGATCATATCTTGTAAAAGTTATCGGCAACTGGCAGGAGCCTTATGGTTGTCGCTTTGTTGTATGAAATGCAAACGCCATGTAATTGCTTTACTTTATCACTATGCGTTAGCGATAGTTGTAGAAGCAATAGTTGGCGAGGCGACCATGACGCAACGATGGAGATCAAGGTGTCGAGCCGGCGACGATGGAAATCGGGATGATGCTTTGGAGATGGAGATCAAAAGCACAAGATGATGATGGCCATATCATGTCACATATTTTGATTGCATGTGATGTTTATCTTTTATATGCATCTTATTTTGCTTAGTACGCTGGTAGCATTATAAGATGACCCCTTAACTAAGTTTCAAGGTATAAGTGTTCTCCTGAGTATGCACCATTGTGAAAGTTCATCGTGCTGAGAATCCACGTGATGATCGGGTGTGATAAGCTCTACGTTCACATACAATGGGTGCAAGACAATTTTGCACATGTGGAATACTCGGGTTAAACTTGACGAGCCTAGCATGTACAGACATGGCCTCAAAACACTGGAGATCAAAAGGTCAAATGTGAATCATATAGTAGATATCAACATAGAGATGTTCACCATGGATGACTACTCCATCTCACGTGATGATCGGACATGGTTTAGTTGATTTGGATCAAGTATCATTTAGATGACTTGAGGGATGTCTATCTAAGTGGGAGTTCTTAAGTAATTTGATTAATTTAACTTTAATTTATCATGAACTTAGACCTGATAGTATTTGCAAATTATATTGTAGACCAATAGCTCGCGTTATAGCTCCCCTATATTTTTGATATGTTCCTACAGAAAACTAAGTTGAAATATGATAGTAGCAATGATGTGCACTGAGTCCGTGATTTGAGGATTATCCTCACTGCTGCACAGAAGAATTATGTCCTTAATGCGCTGCTAGGTGACATACCTATTGCAGGAGCAGATGCAGACGTTATGAACGTTTGACAAAGCTCGGTATGATGCCTACTTAATAGTTTAGTGTACCATGCTTTACGGCTTAGAACCGGGACTTCAAAAATGTTTTGAACGCCACAGAACATATGAGATGTTCCAAGAGCTGAAATTTGTATTTCAGACTTATGCCCGTGTCGAGAGGTATGCGACCTCTGACAAGTACTTTGCCTACAAGATGGAGGAGACTAGCTCAACCAGTGAGCATGTGCTCAGAATGTCCGGGTACTACAATCACTTGAATCAAGTGGGAGTTAATCTTCTAGATAAGATAGTGATTGACAAAGTTCTCTAGTCACTATCACCAAGCTACTAGAACTTCGTGATGAACTATAATATCACTAGTATAGCGAGGTGCTATACAAATGGTTTTTAACCCCTTTCCGTGACGACATTTGGAACCATCGCCTAGTGAGTGACTGTGATAGGGGGTCCTTCCCACACGACCTAGAAACCGTTGGGGATGTGCCCTCCTAGCACACATGCTCGACAAAATGAGGTCGTGTGTGACCGGCGAGCGTCAAATACGGTTATACGTACAGTAGTGCTAAAAAAATTCAATTATACAGGCGAAATCATTTCCGGTTGTAAGTTCATCCCACACAGTCGGTCCCCGCTAAACATTTCCGTTCATATATACATCCCACACAGTCGCTCCAAGGAAAACATTTCTGTTCGTAGGTACATCACACAAAATTTTCCCTGTTAAAATGTTTGTGATAGTATTTCCATTGCACACGGTATTAACAATTTTATCGTTTGCATTATTGAATGCATCACACATGGTGCGTAGAAGAAACAGTGTGGCAAAGGCTGTCCATCACACACAATTTTTATGTGGTAAACATTTGCGCCAGGTGGCCTAACGCAAATAGTTTTCAAGAGGATGTCGCGTGTGATTATTCATTAATCCAACATAGTTTATTCCTAGAAACTATATGCGTTGCCCGAGGTCATCGCCCACGGTGTTTTCTCAATAACCGTTTGCAATAGAAAAACCCAAATAGCAGGCTAATTATCCTATCAATAATCCATTTGGTGATCTAATTGACATATCATATCAATAGAGAAACTGTGCGCGTAGCCTGAGTACAGCATCATATAGCTTCAACAC
Organism: Triticum aestivum; assembly: GCF_018294505.1. Taxonomy (NCBI): domain Eukaryota; kingdom Viridiplantae; phylum Streptophyta; class Magnoliopsida; order Poales; family Poaceae; genus Triticum; species Triticum aestivum. Next base: position 133,185,042 of record NC_057801.1, read on the forward strand.
TCAGCTACCCCATTACATAATTGCACCCGCACCAAGATTCACATGCAACATCTATAACCTTTCAAAATTAGCATCATAGATGGTACATAGACAGATGTTTCTCATCTGGAAAACTGCTGAAGTAGAAGGCGAATATTGAGCCTTCATTGATGTTGAAGGTCTTCACAACTTTAGGCCGGTGCCCATGGATGATTGACCGACCATCCTTCGTCCTCTTCAGGAACACTTCAATATTGAACCGTGGATGTATGAATAACTCCCTCGCCTGCTGACCATACAGGTGGTTTGAGAGGTAATCATCAGTGAACTGGTTTGGAAGGCCTGAAAACAAGGATGTGCATAAATATCCTCTCTATATTGAAAATGGGGCAAAGGAATAAAAAGGCAAGGTATAATAGTTAGTACCATCATGTACTAAACTGATGTCTTATGCATTGTGCAGACAAAGATCTTGTTGTTTTTTGTTGCTAATTTCTTTATCCTAACAATCTTTCAGAGTTTCTTGACTTGACTGATATTCATGGACAACTCATTTCCCCATATGCAAAAAGGGACGAAAAGTAGGTCAAAACCTCTTACAGCAGGACCTACATGTGCAAGACCAAATTGTTTAAAACCTAAGTATTAGAATGGTTCCTGCAATTGCACAATAATGTGCTATTAGACAAAGGACCGTGCATGTGCAAACCTTGATTGTAAACCTCAGTGCTTCCCATTGTTTCCCTGCAACAGATATATGGTAGTTAGTGATCGGGTTAAGTGAGGGTTCGCATGCTATTAGTAAAATATGTTGACGAAAAATAAGCACATTGCAGATTCATCGGGTTAATTCAATCCACATGGAAAACCCATTTATCCAAACCAAGCATGATTAAGAACTAGGAAATATAGCAATTGTATATGTTTCCCATGTATTAAGTGCAGTCATATTCGATTATTCCTCACATGCACAACAATACAAAATTCTACCCACGACAATTGGACATTGCATTGTAGAATTGAACCAAGCAGTTAACTAAACACCACAACAAATGAACCAAACATTAACTGAGCACCACATTGCACAATATAACATACTCCTAATAGAAGATCAGACAGTTAACCAAACCAAGCATGCTTAACAACTTGGAACTATAGCAATTGTATTTGTTTCTCATGTATTTAGTACAACCAAATTTGATTTATTTCTCACATGGTATACAATAACAGAATGCACCCACAACAATTGAACATCGCATTGCAGAACAGAACCAAAAATTTAACTAAACACCACAACAAATGAACCAAACATTAACTGAGCACCACATTGCACAATGTATAACATACTAGAAGATCAAACCGTTAACCAAACTAAGCATGTTTGACAACTTGGAAATATAGCATTGTATTTGTTTCTCATATATTTTGTAAAGAAAAATTCGATTTATTTCTCACATGCAAGACAATAGAAAATTGTACCCTGAAGAATTGAACATCACATTTGTAGAATTGAACCAAATGGTTAACTGAACACGACAACTAATTAACCAAACAGTTAATAAGTGAGCACCATATTGCACGACATATAGAACATATACACTAGAGCAACAGATTGCATGGTAAAAGTAGATAGCACAATTCACTAGAATTTGTTAAGGAAAGGCGGTAGCTAGCAAACTGAACATGGGTCCTTATAGTGAGCTAATAAGACAAGCTACTCCTCATTGTCGGAGATATCAATGACGATTGGCTCCTTGGACATGGAAGAGGGCGAGGCCTCCGCTTCGTGGGTCCCCTCGTCGTAGTGGTGAGTTGCCTGAGCCACTCCGGACACCAACCTGCTGGTTCTCGAGTTGAGGTAAGCATGTGCACGCTGAGAAAACACCTCATAGTCTTCGTCGAAGGCACCGAGGGTGGCCTCGAGAAAACGCCACAAACTGTCGTCTAAAGCAGCCAACCGCGTCACGGCATCAGCGCATGAGGCATCGACGGTGGCCTTGATAGCGAGGTGCTCCTCCAATATCTGGGGGGTCAGCATGAATGGCTGCCATCGCGACCTCATCCACGCATACGGCCGTGATTTGCTTCTCCGCTGCCAAATGCTCCTTGAGCTCCTGGCTATACTACGTGCACCATGGCTTAGGGCGGCGCTTATTTTGTGGAGGGGTCGGTGATTTGGGTGGAAGGTGTCGCACCGGTGGTCGGGGCATGTGGGACGTGGAAGGAGGAGGAGGATGGGGGTCTGGTGTGGATTACCTTCCTAGATAGACGAGGCCGAGCAACGTGAAGGAGGGTCGTCGGTGAGGGGGTGGCGCTGCAAGCAAGGAGTGAAGGTTTAAACTTGGAAAGGAAGGCGGAAACAAGGGAAATGTGGCTTTTGGTAAAGGGGGAGGGGCGGTGAGGTCGATATTTCTGCGGAAGCCGAAAATTTTGAATCGGTTCAGCAAAAAAACTGGTGCGCAAAGTGTCATCAGACATGGTCCCTTATTCAGAACTGTGTACGATATGTGAACATCACAAACAATTAAGATAGCTTAACTCGTTTGTGATGAGTTTGAATGTCAAAAATTTTGGTTCCAATTTCCCTGGTTACAGTGCTCATCCACGTCATTGCATAATTTGGGTACACAAACAAGACTACAGCACACCCACACTATAGCCGACACACCTTCTCGCGGAAGCCCTATGTGTACTATACACCGACGGTGCTCCAGGATATTTTGTACTGCATCTCACACGGTTGGTGATAATAAACTGTGTGCGATCTACTTGATTTTTCGTCTTGATTTGAATTACATAATGGGGTCACAGCTGTAAAGGATGGTGTTTGAATTGCTAGAACTTTTATCTGCAGTGAACAAGCAACTATAGGTGTGTCGTCAAAAAAATTGGAATTATTCAAGGTTCGTTTGGACATTTTTATACAGTAACTTGCTTTTCTAGGCATTTCAGGTGCACAATTCAAAATTAAACTACATGCACATGCTCCGGTGCACCAAAATGGGTTGTAAAATGATATATGTGTCCATGGGGTGATGCTTACGTCTCATTCAAGAAATGGGGATGAATTTCAAACACCACGGCACCGTGGCTCTCCGGCAAACGTTGAGGTGCTTGCTTTTGTAATTCTAGTAAATACAAAACTTGTCTCAAATTCATGAACCTTGGCATGCTCTCATGGAACGACATCAACATGCTAGGGTAAAAAAATTGTCCCATTCGGGGCAGGTTATGGTATAAGCTTCTCGCAAACCAAAGCTTCTCTCATAACAAGCCTAATGGTTTCGGTAGGGAACGTGCCACCTTGGGGGACGAAACAATATCTGTTGCCTCTTCTTACTTCTAAAATTTTTCTCGTGTCAACATAGAAAACATGAGTGTTGTGCAATTTTTTTGGATTTTTCGGGGTTTGCGTGGTCATTTTTATACATTAACTGAATTTTCTATGCATTCATGTGCATAATTCAAATTTGAACTACATGCACATGCTCCAGTGCATATAAACGGGTTGAAAAATCAAATGTGTGTCCTTGGTTGCAACCTTAGGACCCATGTGAATAACCCACAAGTATATGGGATCGCAACAGTTTTCGAGGGTAGAGTATTCAACCCAAATTTATAGATTCGACACAAGGGGAGCCAAAGAATATTTGCAGGTATTAGCAGCTGAGTTGTCAATTCAACCACACCTGGAGATTAATTATCTGCAGCAAAGTGATCAGTAGCACAATAATATGATAGTTTTGATGATAGTAGCAGCAGCAATAGTAACAGTAACAATGATAGCAGTGATTTTGTAGCAGTATCGATACCAGTAGCAATAGTACTAACTTAGCAAGAACAATATAAGGTAAATTCGTAGGCATTGGATCGGTGACTCATTGGATGATATTCATCATGAGACAGTTATAACCTAGGGCGATACAACACTAGCTCTAGTTCATAAACATAATGTAGGCATGTATTCCATAAATAGTCATACATGCTTATGGAAAGAACTTGCATGGCATCTTTTGTCCTACCCTCCCATGGCAGTGGGGTCCTATTGGAAACTAAGGTATATTAAGGCCACCTTTTAATAGAGAACCGGAACAAAGCATTAACACACGATGAATAAATGAACTCCTCAAACTACGGTCATCACCGGGAGTGGTCCTGACTATTGTCACTCTGGGGTTGCCGGATCATAACATGTAGTAGGTGACTATAACTTGCAAGATCGGATCTAGAACATAGATATAATGGTGATAAAAAAATGGTTCAGATCTGAAGTCATGGCACTCGGGCCCAAAGTGACAAGCATTAAGCATGGCAAAGTCATAGCAACATCAATCTCAGAAAATAGTGGATACTGGGGATCAAGCCCTAACAAAAATAACTCAATTACATGATGAATCTCATCCAACTCCTCACCGACCAGCGAGCCTACGAAGGAATTACTCACTCCCGGTGGGGAGCATCATGGAATTGGTGATGGATATGTGTTGGCGATGACGAATAGAGAAGACCCCCCCTCTCCGGAGCCCCAAACGGACTCTAGATCTGGCCTCCCGATGAAGAACAGGAGACGACAGCGGCTCTGTCTCGTGAAATGCGATAATTCTTTTTCCCTGATTTTTTTTCTGGAATTATGTGATTTTGTAGCGTTGGTTTGAGGGTCGGCGGGGCCACCAGGTGGGGACAACCCACCGGGGCGCGCCTGGGGGCAGGCACGCCCTGGTGGGCTGTGCCCACCCACGTGCCCCCCTCAGGTGGCTCTTGGCTCCGGAAATTCTCTTTATTGATATAAAAAATCCTCGCAAAGTTTCGTTCCATTCTGAGAACTTTTATTTCTCCACAAAAACAACACCATGGTAGTTCTCTTGAAAACAACGTCAGTCTCGGGTTAGTTTCATTCAAATTATGCAAATTAGAGTTCAAAACAAGAGGAAAAGCGTTAGGAGAAGTAGATACATTGGAGGCGTATCAACTCCCGCAAGCTTAAACCTTTGCTTGTCCTCAAGCAATTCAGTTGATAAACTGAAAGTGAAAAAAAATAGGAACTCTTTGGCTCTTGTTTCAAAAATAAGCTTAAACAACACCCAAGTTTTCAACAAAGACTATTACTAACCATGTCGACAATAACTCTTAAAAATTATATTAACTCATATCAATGAGATAATCAACTAGAGAGCAATAATAAGATTTCTCAAACAGCAACACGTTGTCAAAACAACCATGATATAATATGACAATAGTGGTATCTCGCTAACCCTTTCTGAGACCGCAAAACATAAATGCAGAGCACCCCCAAAGTTCAAGCATCGACTAAACATTGTAATTCATGGTAGAAAAGATCCAGTCATGATGTACCCAACATTAGCTACATACAATGCATCAGCATGACAACAATGCTGTCAGGTTCTGGCGCTTATTTAAGAAGGTGATGACACAACATAAAAGTAAATAGATAGTCCCTTCGTAGAGGGAAGCAATGATTTGCAGAGGTGCCAAAGCTCAAGTTTTTAAAATAGAGGTAAATAAAATTTTGAGACATGCACCCTTCTCTTGGAGTCACATGTATCGGTCAGGGCTTGTCGAGGAGTTCGTCAAGAACGGACATGTGTCCCGTAAAGGGTTTGTTTTCTACAGACGAACTTATGGTCGGATGCCTCGTAAGGGTGTATCCGTTTAGCCCAGATAGTATACTACTTAAAGGCAATAGGTTCCAATTGGGTTTTCTGGGCCTTCCATGTGCTTTCCATCACGCAATACTTTTATACTACATGTGATAGTTCCATGAAACTCTATATGCAACGGCGGTCGAGGTCATTCTGGATTCCCTCATCGTTACAATTGCGATGAAAGACCAAGACCGCATCGTCATCGCAACAATCTTTAATCTTGTTTTTGACAAGTAGGAACCTGGCCCAAAAGTGATGAACCATTTCCTGAGGTTGCTGTCGTACATACATCATGTCATATATGTTTGGAGGGCCTGAATTACCTGGAGAGTATTGATTGTGGTGGGTGGGTGGGCTAAAACTTGAATCTAACCCAAATTTGTGTCTAGAGCTTGCAAAATCTCTGAGGTCACCAGTTCGGGTCCGGGAAGATCCAAGTGCTCCCCGGACCCAATGCCCGGCCCTGTGGGGGGGGGGGGATTCTCATCCGAAGGAAGGGTATCCGGCTCGAAGGGTTCGGAGATTCGAACATATCTGGTTTTTAATTTAGGGGAAGAAGTGTTATCGGCTCGTTCCTCGACGACTGCTACCAGGTGAGTGACCGGCGGACGATTGATTTTCGTTTGGTCGGGTTTAAGCCCGATCTGATCATAGTCAGTTGAAACCCCCTGGGCAGTGATGCGATCTAGCAGATCGTTTAAGGACGAGATGTCTGCCGAATCCATCTTTTTGGAATATTTGAGACCGATGCGGGGGTGGTGTTTGGTGATCGTGGGGGACGCTGTCGACTTAATGGCCATGCAGGCACCCACGGTGAAATCGTCGAACTGGAGGATCTGTCCTGAAATTAGGTTCCTTCCAAAATTGATGTCGTTGTTGATGACAAGGCGAGCCATAGATTGCTTTTCATGACTACACGACAGAGCTCTCAATGAAAGCACCAATGTCGGTGTCAAAACCGGCAGATCTCGGGTATGGGGGCCCAAGCTGTGAGTCTAAGGATCAATGGTAACAAGGGACAATGGGGACACAATGTTTACCCAGGTTCGGGCCCTCTTAAAGGAGGTAAAACCCTACGTCCTACTTGATAGTTTTCGATGAGTATAGGGGTTACAAGAGTTGATCTACCTTGAGATCGTAATGGCTAAACCCTAGCTGTCTAGCCTATGATTATTCTGATAGCCTCTATGGAATAAACCCTCCGGTTTATGTACACACTGGAGGAGCCTAGGGTTGTACAGAGTCGGTTTACAGAAAATGGAAATGGTACATCCGGACACCAAACTTGCCGCCCACGCACACAGGAGTCCTACCCGTACACGAGGGATAGTCTTCTACTTTATCTTCACGGCTCATCAGTCCAGCCCATATCGAACAAGCTGGACACCTAAGGACCCCGGAATCCAGGACTCCCTCAGTGTGCAAGCTCCAGCGATCCATCTATGGACTGGTGCAAGCAGCTCGGAGTTGGAATATACGCTTTGAGGTAGGGATGGCACCCGCAGGGTATGGGTATGGGTGGAGTCACTCCATACCCTTACCCATCCACCCTGAACTTACCCATCACCCATGCCCATACCTATCAAGGGTATAATTTTTTCCCATGCCTGTCACCTGACAGGGTATATGGGTACCCGCGGGTCAAAATATCCGCGTATACAACACATCAATTGAGTAGAAAATAGTTGTAAAAAGCTACATATAATCATTATTAATAGCAACACATTTTAAACAATAATGTACAACAACATACTGTAACAACAACACATTCTCATAAACAACAATATTGGCCTATAAAGCGACACATAAAAATGTTAAAAAACAACACGTAGGCATACACTTTAAGCTCACAAAATCATGATAAATTATAGTGATACTTTGACTACACATTAGATTTTTGACCTAGCGCGATTAGGAGGGGAAAATTAATACATTAGTATATTAAAGGGAACCCACTTGTCAACATTTTAGATGGGTGCATGGGTACGCGGGCATGGGTTAGACAATCCCATACCCGCACCCTCTCAACCCAATGGGTATGATATTTTCCCATTTAAGTACCCATTGTTGGTGTCAAAACTGGCGGATCTCGGGTAGGGGGTCCTGAACTGTGTGTCTAAGGTCGATGGTAACAGGAGACGGGGGACACGATGTTTACCCAGGTTCGGGCCCTCTCTATGGAGGTAATACCCTACTTCCTGCTTGATTGATCTTGATGAATATGAGTATTACAAGAGTTGATCTACCATGAGATCGTAATGGCTAAAACCCTAGAAGTCTAGCCTATATGATTATAATTGCATCTACGGACTAAGCCCTCTGGTCTATATAGACACCGGAGGGGGCTAGGGTTGTACAAAGTCGGTTATAGATAAAAGGAATCTACATATCTGAATGCCAAGATTGCCTTCCAAGCCAAGGAGAGTCCCATCCGGACACGGGACGAAGTCTTTTGTCTTGTATCTTCATAGCCCAACAATCCGGCCCACGCTACTTAGTCCGGTCGTCCATGGACCCCTTAATCCAGGACTCCCTCAGTAGACCCCGAACCAGGCTTCAATGACAAGGTGTCCGGCACGCAGATTGTCTTCGGCATTGCAAGGCAGGTTCCTCCTCCGAATATTCCAAAGTACCTGACTTAAAGAGCAGTATTCGGCCTTCCATTTAATGTCACGCCCATCGGCTTCCACACCTTCATGACTTCAACTTCCACGTGTCGAGCGAATACGAGAGGTCGGGGTATTTTTGCACATACCACCCTGACCGCGTAAGAAAGGCGTCTATTTAAAGAGATCAGGATTTTCAGATCCATTCCACACCAAGCGAGGAATCCTCAGAGCTTGCTAGGAGAAACCATTCCAACATGGCTAGCATTCCCAGTTCTTCCTCCCATCCCCACGGCCCTAAAAGAGGCAGTTGGGAGAAGTGCTCCGTCCCCCATAGTCAGCTAGTGAAGCTGCAGACACAGGGATTTCTCTCCCCCTGCGGATCTAGTCCCCTTTCGAGCAGGATTGACTTCCTTCGACCGTGGGGATCAGGCGGAGAATTTCCCCAATCCATCCAGGGGGAACGAATGTGCTTCATTCCCTACTTGCTGAGAGGCGTTGGATTTCCAATCCACCCATTCCTCTGAGGGCTTTTGGAGTATTACGGCCTCCAACTGCACAATTTCACTCCTGCCTCCATCCTGCATATGCAGGTTACGTTCCTCTTTGTGAGCTATTCTTGGGTTGTGAGGCCCATTTCAATTTATGGAGGAAACTATTCTGCCTCGTCCCCCATAACCAAGAGGGATCAATATTTGAAGTGGGCGGAGCCAAAGTATGGCGCATCGCCGGGACCGGATACCTGTCCGGTACACCAAAGAAGGCATCCGAAAATTGGGCTTCCGAATGGTTTTATATCGAGGACGTCTCCCTTTCTGATCCACTCTGAATGGGTCTTCCCGAATTCTGAAGCATTCCGTTGAAGAAACACCACAGCTGGTGCCCTCGGAGCCTCAAGGAGGAAGATAGTGCGGAAGACTGTCAATTAATGAGCAAGATAAAGACGCTCGCTCGGTCCGGATTATCAATGGTCGAGGTAATGGCGACCTCCATAGTACGAGGGGTTCAGCCACTACAATTCAGAAGGCTCCCCATGTGGCACTATAATGGGGAAGATGATGCCTCCCGCTGTGGTCGGAAGGGTCCGGACACCCCCGCCGCTTTGGCCAAAATACCGACCGAACTATACAAAGGGGAGAAAGAGGAGTTTATTCGCATTAAGTGTCAAGATGGATTTTCCATGTACAATCCTCCCAGCTGGGTGAGTTCCAATCCCACTACTCTACTCCATTTACTCCCTGAGTCGCTTTCCATGAACATTAATCCGTCCATTTGTAACAGGAATGGCGGAAGATCACCAAGGGGCTCCACAGCCCCGCACCATAGCCAGAGGACCACAACCGGGACCTCGACCCCATATTCAAAGAGGATCCAGATATATTTGTGGAGCTCAAGGATGGAGTGTTTTACCAGGCGATCCATGACGCACGGAAGTGGCCATCACCGCTGACTATCCCGGTCTTCTCCCTGCCTCACATGTAAGTAATCAAGAGACATCTCCTCCGAAAGAACTTCCTTATTCTGCCTCACCCACCGCACTATATCGTGCTCCAAAGGGGAGGCGCTCGGCGTGCCATGCTGCACGTGAGGCGACTCACAAGAGAGTGGTGCCTATGCCGGGCAGGCCTTCGAAGAGGAAGGCAAATGAAAACACGGCCCAACCTTCATCAAAGAGGTATGGTTTTTTAAATATGCTCCTTGGCCGTCACAGCAAAGTGTGACACTGTCCGTTGTGTCTTATCAAGAAAAGCATTCACCGGACTATGTCCGGGGATCCTGCTGGTCATGCCTCTACCAGCCAGATTCCAGACCCTGTCTCAAGGACCGAGGCTGACGCGGGAGTGACACCAGATTGTCTTTCTACAAAGGATTCAGATGACATATCTGTCACAAACTCTGAAGTGGAAAGCGCCATAAATCATTGGCGCCGGCGGGCCACTCTTCGCGACCCCGGTTTCTCAGGAGAGGCTTTCAACACCTTCAGCTCGGCTGATGCATACATCCGAGCTGCTCGAGATGGGCTTACCAGAGCCACAAACCTTGAAAGATATGCGGGTAAGTACACATTTGTACAAATATGATAATTATATACCAGTAGCCCCCGAGACTTGAAACAGTTGATACAACTGATTTAAGGATCATTGTATAACCAGGTTCTCACAGAGAAGAACAACCTGTTGTCTCAAGATCTGGAAAAGTGTCGGACCCAGCTAGCTGCTGCTACCGCTGATCTGGAGAAATCCAAGAGTGCAGTGCCTGGTAACGTTCCCCTCTATCGAGAAAACATAATCATATACTAGGAATATTAATACAGGTGCATATCTTATGGCAAAATCGTCAGATCATCTGGAAGAGGCACCGGAAGTCGCACAAGCGGGTGAACCAGAAGCCAAAAGCCAACTAGCTGCGGGCAAACGTATACTGACACGGGTCAGGGAGGAGAAAAACAAACTCCAGGATTCCAACACCCAACTAGGTGAAGAACTAAAAGATGTGCGGGCCTAGCTGGCTGACTCCGTGAAGGAAAATAAGAGGCTGCGAGGTGGCATATTTAGTATGTGTTCAAACTTACCACCGTGTAATTCGGCGAGGAAAGGAACTGACAGAGTTATGTTTGTAGGTATGCTGACTCGCCGTCCCGAAGGGAGATGTCCGGATCGTCGAGCGATCTGCTACAAGATCTATTGCAAATGCACGAGCAAGCTCGGCAGGCAATGCGGAGTGTTGCCAAGGCCTTATGGCCATCCGCCTCCCCTCCAGGAAGTATGGAGGAGCTTGTACAACTATTTAAGGGAGCGCGGCGACGTTTCTGATTATGGAAGATATCGGCCTGCCGGGAGGGTGCGCGAGAGGCCTAGGCCATGGTGAAAACATGGTACACCAAGCTTGATCCGAATCATATGGCCCGGGTCAGACCTTTAGGGTCAGATGGAAAAGAAATTCCTGTTAGTTTGGTATATGACCAGGTGAATGTAGCCGCAAAATATTCTCAACAGGATTGTAAGCTAGACCACCTGTTGGACGACATAGAAGAGGAAGTTTTTGAGTCCTAGTGTCCATGTATTTTCCTTGACATATTTGTCCCTAGCCGTACTGTAAAACAATTTTCATGGCAGACCTTTTCGCTTTGACCTCTGGACCCAAAGGTGCAGAGTGCTTCCGAATACCTGAGCAGCAAAATAAACCAGGGTATGCGTGGAAACCAGGCGTAGGGGTCATAGTTGCTTGAACAAAGAAGTGTCTGACTAGCTATGTTATATTACATTGTGATTGTAAGAAACATCTTCTAGAGAGAATAGTTCCGTTAAGGGTTCCTTTCCCTAGGTGATCATGCGTTAACGTGCATGCCCGAACTGTGATTGAAAAATCGCAGTATACGTAACATCTGGGGGTTCATAGTGTAGTGAGTAAAAAACATCTTTAGTCCGCTGACCAAATATTCTCTTAAGAACGCTAGCTTTCGGCTTCACCCAGTCTGGGGTACACATCCGGATGACCCGACAGTAACAATCGCAGAGGTGCTCCCTTTATGCCCTAGCCGAACTAACGGGAACGTAGGGCATAAGCATAGGAGCCATGCAACCCAGCTTGGCCAAAACTTAAGTCATATCGATGCATATAATGGCGAAGAAAAGGTACATACGCGGAAAATACACATATGTGGTGAGCTTGATGCTCGGGAAATAATAATAATAAGCTTCTGTTCAAGAAGCCCCCAGGTATAATGGATGTACATATTTGAGGATGCGTACGTCGTAGGTGCGCGGTTTAGCCGCACAATAGCTTTAAGGCTAAAAAAAGAAAAGGTGAAAAGAGAGGAAAAAATAAATAAATAATGAAAACAAAAAAGGGGGAAGGAAACGAACGAAGAGTTCGACACTAGGCATAGAATCTTCGGAGTCTGGCCGCGTTCCATGGGTTCGGATCTAGGCGATTGTCTGATGCATCACGCAGGCGGTATTCTCCTCCAGTGAGAACTTCGTAAATGATGAAGGGACCCTCCCACTTGGGCTTGAGTTTGTCCTTTTTCATCTCTGGCAAGCGTAGAACGAATTCGGCAACATTATAAGTCTTGGCCCATACTTCTCTGCTTTGGTATCTGCAAGCCTGTTGTTGATAAAATGCGGAACGGGCTTTTACGATGTTGCGCTCCTCTTCCAGTGCATCTAAGCCGTCCTGCCGATCAAGCTCGGCCTCTCTCTCTTAGTACATGCGCACTCGGGGTGAGTCATGAATAATGTCGCAGGGTAACACAGCCTCTGCGCCGTACACCATGAAAAAAGGTGCATATCCGGTAGTGCGGTTGGGCATGGTCCGCAGCCCCCAGAGTACAGAGTCGAGCTCTTCGACCCAGTGCTTGTCTGATTCTTTCAAAGACCATACTAGTCTGGGCTTAATGCCGCTCATAATAAGATCATTGGCTCGTTTGACTTGACCGTTTGTTTGCGGGTGATAGACGGAGGCGTAATCGAGCTTGATGCCTAAATTACTACACCAGGTTTTCACCTCATCTGCTGTGAAATTGGAGCCGTTATCGGTGATGATGTTGTTGGGAACACCATAATGGTGCACAACACCGAATATAAAGTCTATCACCGGTCCGGCTTTGGCCGTTTTAACTGGTTTGGCTTCTCTCCACTTAGTGAATTTATCCACCATGACCAACAGATATTTTTTCTTATGGCTTCCTCCTTTAAGGGGTCCAGCCATATCAAGCCCCCAGACTGCAAAAGGCCAAGAGATGGGGATTGTTTGTAGCACGGTGGGTGGCATATGGCTTTGGTTGGCGAAGAGCTGGCATCCAATGCAACGTTCGACAAGGTCCTGTGCATCTGCTCGGGCCGTCGGCCAATAGAAACCTGTACGGAAGGCCTTGCTTACAAGGGCCCGAGCCACGGCGTGGTGACCACCGAGACCGGCATGAATTTCAGCCAAGAGCTGCCTCCCCTCTTCCTCGGAGATGCATCTTTGAAGTACTCCGGTAGCGCTTTTCTTGTAGAGTTCTCCGTCATGAACCTAGGCTTTCAAGCGCCGAACAATGCGGCGCGCCTCATTCTGATCCTCAGGGAGTTCTCGCCTGTTAAGGTAGGCCAAGAAGGGTTCGGTCCATGGGGCAATGACTGCCATAATAAGATGGGCCGACGGTGTTATTTCGGTGGCTGAGCCCCCGATGATATCGGTGTGTTCGGAGTCTGAGGTTATAGTTGGATCCGGACTGGTGTTGTCGCTCTCCCCTTCCCACACCACGGATGACTTGAAGAGCCTTTCTAGAAAGATGTTAGGTGGGACAGGGTTGCATTAGGCGTCGATGCGAGAAGGACATCCGCCGCTTGATTACTTTCTCGAGCCACATGATGAAACTCGAGCCCCTCGAACCGAGCCAACATTTTGAGATCGGCGTTACGGTAAGCCGCCATCTTCGGATCTTTGGCATCGAAATCTCCATTTATTTGAGATATTGCGAGGTTCGAATCCCCATGCACTTCCAGGTGTTGTATGCCCATGGAGACAGCCATCCGAAGACCATGCAATAAGGCCTCGTATTCGGCTACATTGTTGGAGTCCGTGTATATATCTGGAGTACGTACTGAACCGTATCTCTAGTGGGGGATGTAAGGACAATGCCCACTCCTAAGCCCGCCAGCATTTTCGAGCCGTTGAAGTGCATGACCTAGTTGGAATATGTGTCGTACTCTTTAGGGAGTTCGGCTTCTGTCCATTCAGCGATGAAGTCGGCCATTACTTGGGATTTAATGGCCCGATGCAGTCTGTATGTTATGTCGAATGGGAGGAGCTCAATGGCCCACTTGGCAATCCGGCCCATGGCATCGCAGTTGTTTAATATGCCGTTGAGTTGTACTTCGGAGGCCACCGTGATTGAGCACTCTTGAAAGTAGTGTCCTAGCTTCCGGGATGCCATGAAGACCGCGTATGCTATTTTTTGGTAATGAGGGTATCAGGATTTGCATGGTGTGAGGACGGTGGATACATAGTATACTGGCTTCTGGAGCGGGAATTTGTGTCTGTCCTCCTTTCGTTCAACGACGAGCACCGCGCCCATGACCTGGTTTGTTGCCGATATGTATAATAACATGGGTGCGCCGACGTTTGGTGCGGCCAGGATTGGGTTGCTCACTAAAAGAGCCTTTATTTCTTCCATTCTGGCTCTTGCCACATCCGTCCACTCGAAGTGATCGGTGTGTCGGAGAAGGCGATAAAGTGGCAATGCTTTTTCTCCTAATATGGAGATAAAGTGGCTTAAAGCTGCCACACATCCGGCTAGTTTTTGGACTTGTTTAAGGTCTGTTGGCGTAGCTAACTGTGACAAAGCTCAGATTTTGGCTGGGTTCGCCTCAATTCTTCTATTGGAATCAATGAAGCCCAGCAGTTTTCCAGCGGGAACGCCGAAAACACACTTTTCCGGATTGAGCTTGATGTCATATGCACAGAGATTGTCGAATGTAAGACGCGGATCATCTATTAATAAGTCAACGTGCCTAGTTTTGATGATGACGTTATCTACATATGCTTCAACTGTCTTGTCGATTTGCTTCTCCAGGCAAGTTTGAATCATGCGTTAGTAGGTGGCGCCGACGTTTTTAAGTCCGAAGGGCATAGTGTTGAAGCAAAAAGGCCCGTATGGGGTAATAAATGTTGTTGTGGCTTGATCGGACTCCTTCATCTTGATTTGATGGTATCTGGAGTATGCATCGAGAAAACACAGTGAGTTGTGTCCTGCAATGGCATCGATAATCTGATCGATGCGGGGGAGGGGGAAGGGATCCTTAGGGCAGGCCTTGTTGAGGTCTTTGAAATCGACACATATGCGCTAGGATTTATCCGTCTTTGGTACCATCACCAAGTTTGCTAGGCAGTCCGGGTGTTTTATTTCTCTGATGAATCCGGCCTCGAGTAACTTGGCTAGCTCCTCCCCATAGCTTGTCGTTTGGGTTCAGAAAAGCGCCGCAGTGTTTGCTTTACCGGCTTATATCCCTTCAGTATGTTTAGGCTGTGTTCAGCCAGCCTGCGTGGGATCCCTGGCATATTAGAAGGGTGCCAGGCGAATATGTCCCAGTTTTCGCGTTGGAACGCTCACAGTGCAGCGTCAACTGTTGGGTCCAGCTGAGCCCCGATGGATGCTGTCTTGTTGGGGTCCGTTGGGTGGACTTGAAATTTGACTATTTCATCTACTGGTTTAAAGGAGGTGGATTTGGGTCGCTTGTCCAGGATCACATCGTACGTATCCACAGTGGAGCGTAGTGCGGTTAACTCTTCGGCCGCGAGGGCTTCAGACAATGCCTCGAGGGCCAGTGCTGCGGTTTTGTTTTCAGCGCGGAGTGCTGTGTCCGGATTACTGACAAGAGTGATAATTCCATTGGGCCCGGGCATCTTGAGCTTCATGTACCCATAATGAGGGATAACTTGGAAGCGTGCAAATGCATCTCACCCTAATAAGGCGTGATATCTGCTGTTAAACGGGGCCACTTGGAAGGTTATCTCTTTGGATCGATAATTCTCCGGCGTGCCGAATACCACATCGAGTGTGATTTTTCCCGCGCATCGCGCCTCCCGACTAGGAATGATTCCCCGGAAGGTCGTGCTACTTTGCTCAATGCGGCTCCTGTCTATTTCCATTTTGTTGAGAGTTTCCTTGTAAATGAGGTTTAGTCCGCTACCGCCGTCCATGAGCACTTTGGTAAGTTGAAAGCCGTCCACGATTGGACTGAGGACCAATGCAGCTGGTGCCCGGACTGTCCTGAATTTTGGTTCATCGTTGGCATTGAAAGGTATGGCCGTGTCGTCCCAGGGGTTTATTGTTGCGACTTGGCAGACTTCGGCGAGGCAGCGGAGTGCCCTTTTGCGCTTATTGTTAGAGGCGGAAGTCTAAAAGACCGTCAATACTCTGCGGTCGTCATCTTCCGGGGGGTGTTGCTCTACGGTATTTTTGATGAGGAGATCCTCGCCACTCTTGGCCACTTGCCGGAGTATCCAACATGCTCTAAGGTTGTGGGTTGGTATGGTATCCGGTGTTGTGTATATTTTGCATGGCCTATCGAGCCATCCCTCCAGAACGGTTCCGCGTCCCACAATGGGCTTTGATTTATTTACTATTGGATCAGGCAACCCACGAGGGTGCATCCTTTTTGCCCGGATGAGGGGTTGAATGGAAAGTGGTGGCTCCCAGGGAGCTGCCTATGTATTCCAGGCACTTTCCATTGGACAGTACTTCTGTACTATGGTTGCCAAGTCAGCAAAGTGTAATATGCGACGGCGGTTGATGGCATTGAGGATTCCCTCGTTTCTGCAATTATTGCAGAATACAGAGATCGCGTCTTCGTTGCGGCAATCTTTAATCTTGTTTTTAACAAGGAGGAATCTGTCCCAAAAGTGATGGACTATTTCCTCAGACTGCTGTCATATTTGCATGAGATCATGTATATATGGGTGCGCGGGTGAGTTTGAATCCAAACCCTGACCCAATTTGGGATCCGGAGTTTGAGAAACTTCCGAGCTTAACAATTCGGGCTTCGGAATATCAACCAATTTTTCAGGTCCGCCATCCGACTCTAGGTTCGGAGGGCGGGGCACGTTGTTCCGCGGACAGGTATCTAGCTCGTTGAGCTTGGAAATCCGGACATAGTTCATCCTCAATATAGAGGAAGAGTTGTTGTATTGCTCCTCTATTACCGCTATCTGATGGGTGATCGGAGGAGATTTGATTTCTCTCTGACCGGGTTTAAGCCCAATCCGATCGTAGTCTGTAGAGACCCCCAAGGCGGCGATGCGATCCAGGAGTTTGTTGAAGGACGACAACTCTGTCTAATCCATCCTTTGGAGTATTCGGAGTCGACACGGAGGCGATTTTCGATGACCCGAGAAGTCATCGTCGTCTCAAAGGCCGAACAGACGGTCATGGTAAAGCCGCCTAGCCGGAGGGTTTGGCCTAAGGCCAGGGCTCCTCTGGCGGTGACATTGTCCTTGATAACAAGGCGAGCCATCAATCCTGTCTTTGACATCACAGCGGAACTCTCAATGAAATCACCAATGTCGGTGTCAAAACCGGCGGATCTCGGGTAGGGGGTCCTGAACTATGCGTCTAAGGTCGATGGTAACAGGAGACGGGGGACACGATGTTTACCCAGGTTTGGGCCCTCTCTATGGAGGTAATACCCTACTTCCTGCTTGATTGATCTTGATGAATATGAGTATTACAAGAGTTGATCTACCACGAGATCTTAATGGCTAAAACCCTAGAAGTCTAGCCTATATGATTATGATTGCCTCTACGGACTAAGCCCTCTGGTTTATATAGACACCGGAGGGGGCTAGGGTTGTACAAAGTCAGTTATAGAGAAAAGGAATCTACATATCCGAAGGCCAAGCTTGCCTTCCATCCCAAGGAGAGTCCCATCCGGACACGGGATGAAGTCTTCTGTCTTGTATCTTCATAGCCCAATGCTACGTCTTGAGCTTGCGTTGGTTTTCCTTGAAGAGGAAAGGGTGATGCAGCAATAGTAGCATCAGTATTTCCCTCAGTTTTTGAGAACCAAGGTATCAATCCAGTAGGAGGCTCCTCAAAAGTCCCTTGCACCTACACAAACAAACAAGAATTCGCAACCAACGCGATAAAGGGGTTGTCAATCCCTTCATGACCACTTGCGAAAGTGAGATCTAATAGAGATAATATGATAAGATAAATATATTTTTGGTATTTTATAATATAGATTGGAAAAGTAAATATGCAAATAAAAGTAGATTGAAAGCTTATATAATAAAAGATAGAGCCGGGGGCCATAGGTTTCACTAGTGGCTTCTCTCAAGATAGCATAAGTATTACGGTGGGTGAACAAATTACTGTCGAGCAATTGATAGAAAAGCGAATAATTATGAGATTATCTAGGCATGATCATGTATATAGGCATCACATCCGTGACAAGTAGAACGACTCCTGCCTGCATCTACTACTATTACTCCACACATCGACTGCTATCCAGCATGCATCTAGAGTATTAAGTACATAAAGAACAGAGTAACGCATTAAGAAAGATGACATGATATAGAGGGATAAACTCATGCAATACGATATAAACCCCATCTTTTTATCCTCGATGGCAACAATACAATATGTGCCTTGCTGCCCCTGCTGTCACTAGGAAAGGACACTGCAAGATTGAACCCAAAGCTAAGCACTTCTCCCATTGCAAGAAAGATCAATCTAGTAGGCCAAACCAAACTGATAATTCGAAGAGACTTGCAAAGATAACTTAATCACACATAAAAGAATTCAGAGGAGATTCAAATATTTCTCATAGATAAACTTGATCATAAACCCACAATTCATCGGATGTCGACAAACACACCGTAAAAAGAGTTACAGCAAATAGATCTCCAAGAAGATCGAGGAGAACATGGTATTGAGATCCAAAGAGAGAGAAGAAGCCATCTAGCTAATAACTATGGACCCGAATGTCTGTGGTATACTACTCACAACTCATCGGAGAGGCTATGGTGTTGATGTAGAAGCCCTCCATGGTCGATTCCCCCTCTGGCGGAGCGCCGACGAAGGCTCCAAGATGGGATCTCGTGGATACAGAAGGTTACGGCGGTGGAAATAGTTTTTCGTGGTCGCTTCTGATGTTTTCGGGGTACATGGGTATATATAGGAGGAAGAAGTACGTCGGTGGACGCCCTAGGGGCCCACGAGATAGGGGGGCGCCCAGTAGGGGGGCGTGTCCTCCACCCTCGTCGACGCCTCGGTTGCTTCTTGACTTGCACTCCAAGTCCTCTGGATCACGTTTGTTCCAAAAAGATCGCTCCCAAAGGTTTCATTCTGTTTGGATTCTGTTTGATCTTCCTTTTCTTCGAAATATTGAAATAGGCAAAAAAACAACAATATGGGTTGGGCCTCCGGTTAGTAGGGTAGGGCCAAAAATGATATAAAAGTGTAAAATAAAGCCCATAAACATCCAAAACAGGTAATATAATAGCATGGAACAATAAAAAATTATAGATATGTTGGAGACATATCACCCAACAGTGCGGCACACTCTATGTAGTCCGACCGTCCAAGGACCCCTTAATCCAGGACTCCTTCACCCATGGGTAAATTTTTGTCCCATACCCTTACCCTAATAGGGTTTTTACCCACTGGGTACGCGGGTAATGGGTACCCATTGCCATCCCTACTTTGAGAAGGTGATCAAAGCATATGCTTTTATACAGACTTACGATGAAGCTTGTATTTACAAGAAAGTGAGTGTGTCGAATATCGGGTTCCGGCAAAACCCTTAAGGTTCGAACTCTGGGTGCGCACAAAGATCTACTCCCTACCGATCCATGCCCCAAAACCTCGCCGCGAATCTAGGCTAGCACAATGAACAACACAAGGGACACGAGGTTTATACTGGTTCGGGCCACCGTTGTGGTGTAATACCCTACTCCAGTGTGTGGTGTGGTGGATTGCCTTTGAGGATGATGATGGACAATACAGAGGAAGAACAACCTTGCGAGGGGTGTTCTTGAGCTGGTGCAGTGTTCTACTTGGGAAGGATTCGATCCAATCTCCCTCTAAAGTGGTGGCTATCTCTATTTATAGAGGCCTTGGTCCTCATCCCAAATATTGAGCGGGAAGGGAGCCAACAACGGCCATTTTGAAGGGGGACAACTAGTACAAGCTATCCTAACTAAAGTTGGTCTTCGTCTGCCAAAGGCACTGGTGATGACGCCGTCTTGGGCTCCACGATGATCTCTGTCCTGCCGCTCTGCTGGTCTTGGTCTTGTTTCACCGATATGGAAACCATTGCCTGATGTCTCGGTACTCCGCACCTGCGCTTGCCCCCTTTGCAACAAAGAGGAAACGAGGACACTGCGCTGGCTGGCGCCCGCCTGGCGCCCACCTGGTCTTGATCGTCATGGCTTGCGTCACGAGCACCTCGCAAGGTACTCCTTACCTTGATCTCTCCGCCTCCTCGCGAGCCTGCCTGGTGAGGCCTCCCCTGAGAAAGCCCTGTGTCGTCCGCCCCACGAGGCTTGGCCCCTCGCGAGGGTCTTGAGTGTTTGTTGATGAAGACGGGCCGTACTGGGCCGCTACTTGAGCCACGCCGCAGGCCGCAGGCAGGCAAGTCTGGGGACCCCCGTTCCTGGAACGCCGACAGTAGCCCCGGGCCCAAGGCGCACTCGGGCTTGGCTTAGCAGCGAAGCCAAAGGGCAAGTGCAGAGCGCCGCGGGCGCCAACAGCCTGCGGCCTTGGGCGACGTGTGGCGACTTATGGGACGTGGGCGTCTCCGCTTCCCCATGCTGCCTCGGCAACTGCACGATTTGACGAGTCACTGCTGCATGCAAAAAGAGTCATCATTACCTGTGATCGTTGTGGCCGGCGGTTGGCCTCCCTCGGGCTACAAATGTGGAGGGACGCAAGCCCCCGCTGCACATCTCCCCTCTTCCCGCCTGCTTCTTCTTCCTCCTTGCTCCAGTTGCTTTCCGTGCCCCATGGCGCCCATGAAGAGGTTCTCAGCCGCGGAAAATGGGAAGGCTCGCCAAGAAGGGCATGGCTCCCCTCCGCCCAAGCACGGTCGAGGTCATCCCCGCAAGCACCCCGCGACTCCCGCAGCGGCTCCTCGTGGCAGCGGTGGTGTTCCTTCGTGCGGTGATGGCCGCCTGGTCGGCGGAGGAAGACGCGCCATGGCTGCGCGGCCTCCTCGGCCACGCTTTCACTCGGCAGAGGTGCCACCGGAGTTTGTCGTGTGGTCGGCAAATCCGGTCGGCAACTGGCTCCAGCTCCCCCGCTTCTTTGCCGGCAAACTGCCGGCCGACGGCCCTGGAGGGCTCTGGCTGCAGGCGGACGGCTACTGCAGCAGGGCTTCCTGGGTAGCGATGGAGATCTTCGTCGCCGGGAACATGGCCCTGGCTCACGGCTGGCAGACGTTTGCCCACGCGTGTGGCCTGGGCCGGTGGTGCACCCTCCACTTCAAGTTCGACGGCGACGCGACCCTCTATGTGAGGGTGTTCGGAGAAGACGGCCGCCGTGTTGGGTGCTGCCCCGAAGTCGATGACAGCGACGAGGTGCTTGGCCTTGGTGACGACCGTGACAAGGGCGAAGGAAAAACCGCCCCTGGCGGTGTCCGCAGCTTGCCGAGCTTCAGCTGCTCCCCCTCCGGTGACAGCTCCTCCAGCGGTGGCCGCGATCAGCCACCACGTCGATGTGCCCGCTTCGAGGGCGGTAGTGGGTTGTCCCACCGCCGTGCCCCAGTGAAGCACGAGGCGGAGTCTGACTGAGCTCAGGAGGACGGTGTGGATCCCTCCTCGCGAGCTGTCGCAGGTCGCGCGCCGTTTTTATTTTGTTTTCCTCCTTTTGCTGCATTGAGAGAGAGAAATATGGAGCCCCGTGGGGGCGTGCAACAGACTATGGTTTCCTAATTATCATGCTATTTTTATCATCCTTGTGCTATGTTATGGTGTTGCGGTTATGTGCTTGCGCGTAGGAACAACTTAGCTCGGGATGTTCACCGTAGTCTTCGCCTCGCAAGGTACCTGCTTGAGGCCTCGCCGGGAGTCTTAAAGTCTGCAGAGATCAGTCGGGAGAATAGTTTTCGAACCTTTGTCGCGAGGGTGGCGAGCTTAGGTCCGGCGCTTCGTGTCGCGATGCCCATGGGGCATGGACCGAGGGGGGGTGCTCCCACCAAGAACTTGAGCAAGGGAGCCTGGCGAAAACCAGGCGAAGAAGGGCTCACGAGGGCACCCGCGCAGCCCCCACACGAGGCTTAGAGAGAGAGAGCACGCGCAGGGTAAAAGCCAAAGACAGAGAACAGGGGTAAAGGACAGCAAACAACACAAGAAGCAACTCCAATAAAAGTCCAAACAATGGAGAACAAGCCAACTGCGGAAAGCAAATGAAAAGCCGCGTCCGGCACCTAGTATAGTCTTCGACGTCTTCTCACCAGCGCGGAGCTAAGTGTTGCCACTGGGCGTGGGCAGGAGGCCCCGAGGCCCAAGGGCGGCACTCCGGAGACTCCAGGGCGTGTACAGCCCCAACTCATTATTACGTGAGAGTGTCACGGGCTGGGAGCTTCATAGGCACTAGGCCTTCTTCACATGCACCGGGCCTTCTTCACATGCACCGCGCCTTTCTTGGGGCGGCGAGCTTCACAGGCACCGGGCCTTCTTCACATGCATCGGGCCTTTCTTGGGGTGGCGAGCTTCACAGGCACCGGGCCTTCTTCACAAGCATCGGGCCTTTCTTCAAGGGTAGAACCTCCGGAGGTGCTGAATGTTCCACGCTTTTGGAATGGGCACCCCTTCGTGGGTCTCCAAGCGCGCGGCGCCAGGTCTGGAAACATGAACAACCTTGATCGGGCCCTCCCACATGGGCGAGAGCTTGTGCAACCCTCCCTGGAGAGCACCTGATACGTCCATTTTGCATCATGCTTTTATATCGATATTTATTGCATTATGGGCTGTTATTACATATTTTATCTCAGTACTTATGGCCATTCTCTCTTATTTTACAAGGTTTACCATGAAGAGGGGGAATGTCGGCAGCTGGAATTCTGGCTGGAAAATGAGCAAATATTGGAAACCTATTCTGCACAGCTCCAAAAATCATGAAACTCCATGGAAGTCAGTTTTGGAATTAATAAGAATTATTGAGTGAAGAAAGCATGAGAGGGGGCCCACACCCTGGTCAGGAGAGTGGGGGGCGCGCCCACCCCTACTGGGTGCGCCCCCTATCTCCTGGGCCCCCTGGTGGCCCTCCGATGTCCATCTTCTGCTATATGAAGTCTTTTACCCTGAAGAAAAATCAGAGGCAAGCTTACGGGATGAAACTCCACCGCCACAAAGCGGAACCTTGACGGAACCAATCTAGGGCTCCGGCAGAGCTGTTCTGCCGGGGAAACTTCCCTCAGGGAGGGGGAAATCATCACCATCATCATCACCAACGATCCTCTCATCGGGAGGGGGTCAATCTCCATCAACATATTCACCAGCACCATCTCCTCTCAAACCTTAGTTCATCTCTTGTACCTGTGGGTTGCTAGTAGTGTTGATTACTCCTTGTAGTTGATGCTAATTGGTTTATTTGGTGGAAGATCATATGTTCAGATCCTTAATGCATATTATTACTCCTCTGATTATGAACATGAATATGCTTTGTGAGTAGTTACATTTGTTCCTGAGTACATGGGTGAAGTCTTGCTATTAGTAGTCATGTGAATTTGGTATTCGTTCGATATTTTGATGAGATGTATGTTGTCTCTCCTCTAGTGGTGTTATGTGAACGTCGACTACGTGACACTTCACCATTATTTGGGCCTAGAGGGAGGCATTGGGAAGTAATAAGTAGATGATGGGTTGCTAGAGTGACAGAAGCTTAAACCCTAGTTTATGTGTTGCTTCGTAAGGGGATGATTTGGATCCATATGTCTAATGTTGTGGTTAGGTTTACCTTAATACTTCTTTTGTAGTTGCAGATGCTTGCAATAGGGGTTAATCATAAGTGGGTTGCTTGTCCAAGTAAGGGCAGTACCCAAGCACCGGTACACCCACATATCAAATTATCAAAGTACCAAATGCGAATCATATGAGCGTGATGAAAACTGGCTTGATGATAATTCCCATGTGTCCTCGGGAGCTCTTTTTTCATTATAAGAAATTGTCCAGGCTTGTCCTTTGCTACAAAAAGGATTTTGCCACCTTGCTGCACTTTATTTACTTTCATTGCTTGTTACTCGTTAAAATGTATCTTATCACAAAACTATCTGTTACCTACAATTTCAGTGCTTGCAGAGAAAACCTTACTGAAAACCGCTTGTCATTTCCTTCTGCTCCTCGTTGGGTTCGACACTCTTACTTATCCGAAGGACTACGATAGATCCCCTACACTTGTGGGTCATCAAGACTCTTTTATAGCGCCGTTGCCGGGGAGTGAAGCGCCTTTGGTGAGTGGAACTTGGTAAGGAAACATTTATATAGTGTGCTGAAATTTTCTGTCACTTGTTACTATGGAAACTAATCCTTTGAGGGGCTTGTTCGGGGTATCTTCACCCTGACCAGAAGAGCAAAGAGTTGCTCCTCAACCTACTGAAACTACTGAAAATATTTACTTTGATATTCCTTCGGGTATGATAGAGAAACTGCTAGCTAATCCCTTTGCAGGAGATGGAACATTGCATCTCGGTTTACACCTTATCTTTGTGTATGAAGTTTGTGGATTATTTAAGCTTGCAGGTATTCCCGATGATGTTGTCAAAAGGAAGGTCTTCCCTTTATCTTTGAAGGGAGATGCATTGACATGGTATAGGCTATGTGATGTTACAGGGTCTTGGAATTATAAACGATTGAAGTTGGAATTTCACCAGAAGTTCTATCCTATGCATCTTGTTCATCGTGATAGTAATTACATATATAATTTCTAGCCTCATGAAGGAGAAAGCATCGCTCAAGCTTGGGGAGGCTTAAGTCAATGTTATATTCATGCCACAATCATGAGCTCTCCAAAAAAATGATTATTCAAAAAATTTATGCTCGGCTTTCTCCCAATGATCGCAACATGCTCGATACTTCCTGCGCTGGTTCTTATATGTTGAAGACTATTGAATTCAAATGGGATTTATTGGAAAGAATTAAATGCAACTCTGAAGATTGGGGTTCCGACGATGGTAAGGAGTCAGGTATAACACCTAAGTTTGATTGTGTTAAATCTTTTATGGATACCGATGTTTTTCGTGGATTTAGCGCTAAGTCTGGACTTGACTCTGAGATAGTAGCTTCTTTTTGTGAATCCTTTGCTACTCACGTTGATCTCCCTAAGGAGAAGTGGTTTAAATATAATCCTCCCATTGAAGTAAAGGTAGTTGCACCTATTACAGTTGAAGAAAAGACTGTCACTTATAATGATCCAATTGTTCCTACTACTTATGTTGAGAAACCCCCTTTTCATGTTAGGATAAAGGATCATGCTAAAACTTTGACTGTTGTTCGTAAGAGTAATACTGGAACTTTTACACCTCCTGAGCAAATCAAAGTTGAACCTAGTATTGCTATGGTTAAAGATCTCTTGGATGATAATTTAGATGGGCATGTTATTTATTTCTATGGTGAGACTGCTAATATTGTTAGACCAGATGCTAAGATACATAGACCGGTTGTAGGCATGCCTGTTATTTCTGTTAAAATAGGAGATCATTGTTATCATGGCTTATGTGATATGGGTGCTAGTGCTAGTGCAATACCCTATGACTTATATAAAGAAATTATGCATGATATTGCACCCGCTGAAATAGAAGATATTGATGTTACCATTAAGCTTGCTAATAGGGACACCATTAAACCAGTTGGGATTGTTAGAGATGTTGAAGTCTTGTGTGGGAAAGTTAAATATCCTGCTGATTTTCTTGTTCTTTGTTCCCCACTAGATGACTTTTGTCCCATTATTTTTGGTAGACCCTTCTTGAATACTGTTAATGCTAGGAGTGATTGCAAAAAGGATATTGTTGAAATTGGCTTAGGGGATATGTCTCATGAGTTTAATTTTGCTAAGTTTTGTAGGCAACCCCGTGATAAAGAATCACCTAGTAAGGATGAAATTATTGGTCTTGCTTCTATTGTCGTGCCTCCTACTGATCCGTTAGAACAATATTTGCTAGACCATGAAAATGATATGTTTATGAATGAAAGAAGGGAAACAGATAAAGTGTTCCTTCAACAGGAACCTATTCTAAAACACAACCTACCCATTGAAATTCTAGGGGATCCCCCTCCACCCAATGGTGATCCCGTGTTTGAACTCAAACCATTACATGGTAATCTTAAGTATGCATATCTTGATGAAAAGAAAATATATCCTGTTATTATTAGTGCCAACCTTTCAGAGCAAGAAGAAGACAGATTATTGAAAACTCTGAAGAAGCACCGTGCTGCTATTGGATATACTCTGGATGATCTTAAGGGCATTAGTACCACTCTATGCCAACACAAAATAAATGTGGAGGAATATGCCAAACCAGTTAGAGATCCTCAACAACGGTTGAATCCTAAGATGAAAGAAGTGGTAAGAAAGGAGATACTAAAGCTCCTTGAGGCAGGTATAATGTATCCCGTTGCTGATAGTGATTGGGTAAGCCATGTCCATTGTGTTCCTAAAAAGGGAGGTATTACTGTCATTCCTAATGATAAAGATGAATTGATCCCGCAAAGAATTATTACAGGTTATAGGATGGTAATTGATTTCTGTAAATTAAATAAAGCCATTAAGAAAGATCATCACCTTTTACCTTTTATTAATCAAATGATAGAAAGACTATACAAACACACACATTTTTGCTTTCTAGATGGTTATTCTGATTTCTCTCAAATACCTGTGTCAGTGAAGGATCAATCAAAAACTACTTTTACTTGCCCTTTCGGTACTTTTTCTTATAGACGTATGCCTTTTGGTTTATGTAATGCACCTGCTACCTTTCGAAGATGCATGGTGGCTATATTCTCTGACTTTTGGGAAAAGATGTGTGAGGTATTCATGGATGATTTCTCCGTTTATGGATCCTCTTTTGATGATTGCTTGAGCAACCTTGATTGAGTTTTGCAGAGATGTGAAGACACTAGTCTCGTGTTGAATTGGGAAAAGTGCCACCTTATGGTTAATGAAGGCATTGTCTTAGGGCATAAGATTTCTGAGAGAGGTATTGAAGTTGATAAAGCTAAAGTTGATGCTATTAAAAAGATGCCATGTCCCAAGGACATAAAAGGTATAAGAAGTTTCCTTGGTAATGCCGGTTTTTATAGGAGGTTCATTAAGGACTTTTCTAACATCTCTAGGCCTCTGACTAATTTATTGCAAAAAGATATTCCTTTTGTCTTTGATGATGATTGTGTAGAAGCATTTGAAATACTTAAGAAAGCTTTGATCACTGCACCTATTGTTCAGCCACCTGATTGGAATTTACCTTTTGAAATTATGTGTGATGCTAGTGATTATGTTGTAGGTGTTGTTCTAGGGCAAAGAGTTGATAAGAAATTGAATGTTATCTAGTATGATAGTAAAACTCTTGATACTTCCCAGAGAAATTATGCTACTACCGAAAAAGAATTCTTAGCAGTTGTGTTTGCATGTGATAAGTTTAGACCTTATATTGTTGATTCCAAAGTTACTATTCACACTGATCATGCTGCTATTAAATATCTTAAGGAAAAAAAGATGCTAAGCCTAGACTTATTAGATGGGTTCTCTTGCTCCAAGAATTTGATTTTCATATTATTGATCAAGGGAGCTGAGAACCCCATTGCAGACAACTTGTCTAGGTTAGAGAATATTCTTGATGACCCACTACCTATTGATGATAGCTTTCCCGATGAACAATTAGCGGTCATTAATGCTTCTCGTACTGCTCCTTGGTATGCTGATTATGCTAATTACATTGCTGCTAAATTTATACCACCTAGTTTCACATACCAGCAAATGAAAGAGTTCTTTTATGATTTAAGACATTACTTCTGGGATGACCCACACCTGCATAAAGGAGTAGATGGTGTTATTAGATGTTGTGTACCTGAGCATGAACGGGAACATATCCTATGCAAGTGTCATTCTAAATCATATGGAGGACACCACGCTGGAGATAGAACTGCACATAAGGTATTGCAATCTTGTTTTTATTGGCCTACTCTCTTCAAAGATGCTCGTAAGTTTGTATTGTCTTGTGATGAATGTCAAAGAATTGGTAATATTAGTAGACGTCAAGAAATGCCTATGAATTATTCTCTTGTTATTGAACAGTTTGATGTTTGGGGCTTTGACTATATGGGACCTTTTCCTGCCTCTAATGGTTATACACATATTTTAGTTGTTGTTGATTACATTACTAAGTGGGTAGAAGCTATTCCAACTAGTAGTGCTGATCATAACACTTCTATTAAAATTTTCAAAGAAGTTATTTTCCCGAGGTTTGGAGTCCCTACATATCTTATGACTGATGGTGGTTCACATTTTATTCATGGTGCTTTCCATAAGATGATTGCTAAGTATGATGTTGATTATAGAATCGCATCTCCTTATCACCCGTAGTCTAGTGGTCAAGTAGAGTTGAGAAACAGAGAGCTCAAATTAATTTTGCAAAAGACTGTGAATAGATCTAGAAAGAACTAGTCCAAAAAACTTGATGATGCATTATGTGCCTATAGAACTGCATATAAAAATCCTATTGGTATGTCTCCGTATAAGATGGTTTATGGAAAAGCATGTCACTTACCTCTTGAACTTGAACATAAAGCGTACTGGGCTATTAAAGAGCTCAATTAGGACTTCAAACTTGCCGGTGAGAAGAGGTTATTTGATATTAGCTCACTTGATGAATGGAGAACCCAAGCCTATGAGAATGCCAAGCTATTCAAAGAAAAAGTCAAACGCTGGCATGACAAAAGGATACAAAAGAGAAAATTCAACTTAGGTGATTATGTGTTATTATTCAACTCTTGTTTAAGATTTTTTGCAGGAAAACTTCTCTCTAAATGGGAAGGTCCTTACGTTATCGAGGAGGTCTATCGTTCCGGTGCCATAAAAATCAACAACTTCAATGGCACAAGTCCGAGGGTGGTGAACGGTCAAAGAATTAAACATCATATCTCAGGTAATCCTATCAATGTTGAAACTAACATTATTGAGACCGTAACCCCGGAGGAATACATAAGGGACACTTTTAGAATGTTCCAGACTCTGAAAAGGAATAGGTATGTGGTAAGGTAAGTAAACTGACTCCAAAACAATTCTAATGGCAATTTTTATCCGTTTTGGAATATTTAAGAATTTTGGAAAGAAAGAACTAGTCCGGGAAGGACACGAGGCCTCCACGAGGGTGGAGGGTGCGCTCACCCTTCCTGGGCACGCCCCCTGTCTCGTGGCCACCTCGTGTGCCTCCTGGACTCCGTGTTCTTGCACGTTACGTATTTTTGTTGGTAAAAATTCATTATATAATCTCCCGAAGGGTTTGACCACAGTATAACGCAATTACCCTCTGTTTTCGTTTCGAGCTGTTTCTGTTATAGATCTAGAGCAATATGTCGTCTCAGGATTCGGAAGGGGAGAGCTACATGGTTGATTAGCTTATAGACCCTAAGGTCTACGGGGACTTGGGGCATGGTGGCTGGACCACTGAAGAAGAGGAAGACTATGAGCCTAAGGGAAAGTAGGAGAAGAGTTCAGACGAAGACGAAGCCCCATTACCTCAACCTGGGGACATGCATGTGGAGTTTAAAAAGTCAAGCCTCCCTGATAGAGCAAAGAAGCCAAAGATCGAGTTTATCCCTTTTCGTCTCTTGCAGGAAAATAAACAGGAATTATGCAAAAGAATATTAAGTCTTGAGCAGGAGATCGATGACCTAAAGGAGCAAAATACTATACTCAAGCGTAAATCGAGGAAGAAGCCTACACCATCAACAACTCCTGCTTCACCAACTATGAAGAAGGAGACATAATACATGGGTATGGGCACTCCCATTGGCAACTGCCAAGCTTGGGGGAGGTGCCCCGGTATCATATCACCATCACACTCCTATCTTTACCGTTTTACCTAGTTTGACCCTTTTAGTAATATCTTGATCTAGTAGATTGAAGTTTTAATATCAATTAGTTTTTGAGTTTTGCTTTGTGATCTCTTTATGTAATCGAATCCATGAGCTATCTATAATAAAGATTAGTGTTGAGTCAAGGGCTTTGCTATCTTGCTATGATCTTGAGGAAGTAGAAATAATAAAAAGAATAAAAGAGTTCATTTTGATCTTATGGAAAGTAATGACTTCACACATAGAAAGTATGAGGTATAAAAGTTGTTGAGAGTTGACAAACGTAGTTTTGGTCATCATTGCAATTAATAGGAAGTAATAAGGAAAGAGAGGTTTTCACATGCAAATATACTATCTTGGACATCTTTTATGATTGTGAGCACTCATTAAGTATGACATGCTAAAAGAGTTGATATTGGACAAGGAAGACAATGTAATGGTTTATATTTTCTCACATCTCAGTTAAAGTATGTTGTCATTGATCCTCCCAACATGTTGAGCTTGCCTTTCCCCCTCATGCTAGCCAAATTCCTTGCACCAAGTAGAGATACTACTTGTGCTTCCAAATATCCTTATACCCAGTTTTTGCCATGAGAGTCCACCATACCTACCTATGGATTGAGTAAGATCCTTCAAGTAAGTTTTCATCAGTGCAAGCAATAAAAATTGCTCTCTAAATATATATGATCTATTAGTGTGAAGAAAATAAGCTTTATACGATCTCGTTATGGAAGCAATAAAAGCGACGGACTGCATAATAAAGGTCCATATACAAGTGGCAATATAAAGTGACGTTCTTTTGCATTAAGATTTTGTGCATCCAACCCTAAAAGCACATGACAACCTCTGCTTTCCTCTGTGAAGGTCCTGTCTTTTACTTTATGTTTTTACTTTATGCTTGAGTCAAGGTGATATCCACCTTTCCCTTTTATTTTTATCCTTTGGCAAGCCCCTCGTGTTTGAAAGATCCTGATATATATATCCAATTGGATGTAAGTTAGCATGAACTATTATTGTTGACATCACCCAAAGGTGAATACATTGGGAGGCAACACAATAAGCCCCTATCTTTCTCGGTGTCCAATTAAAACTCCATAACCACAAGTATTGTGTGAGTGTTAACAATTGTAGAAGACTATATGATAGTTGAGTATGTGGACTTGCTAAAAATACTCTACTCTTGACTCTTTCTGATGTTATGATAAATTGCAATTGCTTCAATGACTGAGATTATAGTTTGTTAGTTCTCAATGAAGTTTTTGAACCATACTTGACATTGTGAATTGATTGTTACTTGAGCATAAGAAATCATATGACAAAATCTATATATGTTGCTGTTATAAGAATGATCATGATGCCCTCATGTCCGTATTTTTTTTATCGACACCTCTGTCTCTAAACATGTGGACATATTTTTCAATTTCGGCTTCCGCTTGAGGACAAGCGAGGTCTAAGCTTGGGGGAGTTGATACATCCATTTTGCATCATGCTTTTATATCGATATTTATTGCATTATGGGCTGTTAGTACATATTTTATCTCAGTACTTATGACCATTCTCTCTTATTTTACAAGGTTTACCATGAAGAGGAGGCATGCCGACAGCTGGAATTCTAGATGGAAAAGGAGCAAATATTGGAAACCTATTCTGCACAGCTCCAAAAATCATGAAACTCCACGGAAGTCAGTTTTGGAATTAATAAGAATTATTGAGTGAAGAAAGCACCAGAGGGGGCCCACACCCTGGCCAGGAGGGTGGGGGGCGCGCCCGCGCCCCCTGTCTCCTGGGCCCCCTGGTGGCCCTCCGGTGCCCATATTCTGCTATATGAAGGCTTTTACCCTGGAAAAAATCAGAGGCAAGCTTACGGGATGAAACTCCGCCGCCACGAAGCGGAACCTTGGCAGAACCAATCTAGGGCTCCAGCAGAGCTGTTCTACCGGGAAAACTTCCCTCCGGGAGGGGGAAATCATCACCATCGTCATCACCAACGATCCTCTCATCGGGAGGGGGTCAATCTCCGTCAACATCTTCACCAGCACCATCTCCTCTCAAACCCTAGTTCATCTCTTGTATCCAATCTTGTAGCCAAAACCACAAATTGATACCTGTGGGTTGCTATGAGTGTTGATTACTCCTTGTAGTTGATGCTAATTGGTTTATTTGGTGGAAAATCATATGTTCGGATCCTTAATGCATATTATTACTCCTCTGATTATGAACATGAATATGCTTTGTGAGTAGTTACGTTTGTTCCTGAGGACATGGGTGAAGTCTTGCTATTAGTAGTCATGTGAATTTGGTATTCGTTCGATATTTTGGTGAGATGTATGTTGTCTCTCCTCTAGTGGTGTTATGTGAACGTCGACTACATGACACTTCACCATTATTTGGGCCTAGAGGGAGGCATTGGGAAGTAATAAGTAGATGATGGGTTGCTAGAGTGACAGAAGCTTAAACCCTAGTTTATGCGTTGCTTCGTAAGGGGCTAATTTGGATCCATATGTCTAGTGTTGTGGTTAGGTTTACCTTAATACTTCTTTTGTAGTTGCGGATGCTTGCAATAGCGGTTAATCATTAGTGGGTTTCTTGTCCAAGTAAGGGCAGTACCCAAGAACCGGTCCACCCACATATCAAATTATCAAAGTACCGAACGCGAATCATATGAGCGTGATGAAAACTAGCTTGACGATAATTCCCATGTGTCCTCGGGAGTTCTTTTCTCATTATAAGAAATTGTCCAAGCTTGTCCTTTGCTACAAAAAGATTGAGCCACCTTGCTGCACTTTATTTACTTTCATTGCTTGTTACTCGTTACAATTTATCATATCACAAAACTATCTGTTACCTACAATTCCAGCGCTTGCAGAGAAAACCTTACTGAAAACCGCTTGTCATTTCCTTCTGCTCCTCGTTGGGTTCGACACTATCGAAAGGACTACGATAGATCCCCTACACTTGTGGGTCATCAGCACCCGCCTGAGCACGAGGTCACCTACATCAAGAGTCCTGGGGCGGATGTTGCGGCAGTGGTATCGCCGCAGCGCCTGCTGGTATCTTGCTACTCGTAGCGCGGCCTCCCGACGGTGTTCCTCCCCCAGCACGAGGTCCATCCCCCACATGGCATCCTGTTGTGCTTCATCAAACGCTAGGACCCACGTGGAGCGATGCCGGACCTCATGAGGGAGGACCGCCTCTGCTCCGTAGACGAGGAAGAACAGGGTCTCGCCAGTTGACTTGGTG
Organism: Triticum aestivum; assembly: GCF_018294505.1. Taxonomy (NCBI): domain Eukaryota; kingdom Viridiplantae; phylum Streptophyta; class Magnoliopsida; order Poales; family Poaceae; genus Triticum; species Triticum aestivum. Next base: position 133,218,082 of record NC_057801.1, read on the forward strand.
GTGGTAGTGCAGATGGACCACAACACAGACTGGAGCTCATCGTACCAGCCCCTGCCGCGGGCCTCCATCTTCTTCTTGAAGGTCCTGGTCTTGAGGCCTTTCAGGACCTCTGCGTTGGCGCGTTCGACCTAGCCGTTACTCCTGGGGTGTGCCACCGAAGCGTAGCATATCTGTGTTCCAAGGTTAGCACACTATGTTTTGAAGAGGTTGCTCGTGAACTGCGAACCGTTGTCGGTGATGATGCGATTGGGGACCCAGAATCGGCTCACGAGGCCCTTGATGAATTTGACTGCAGAACCAACCAGGATGGTGCGGACGGCCTCCACTTCCGCCCACTTGGTGAACTTGTCGATGGCGACGTAGAGGTAGAGGTAGCCCCCAGGCACTCGAGGAAACGACATCAGGTAGAGTCCTCCTGCATCCAAGATGGAGAGCTCTACCGGAATTCCCTTGGATGCAGTAGGCCGTGGGGGATGCCGTTTCCTCATCCGCGTCCTCCTCCTTTTCTGGTAGAGTCCCTTGCATCAGGTAGTCCTTGCATTCCGTAGTCCAGCATCCCTCCTGAGGCTCTAGCGCTAGGAGCAAGCGTGCTCCCGAGGTTGGGCCACAGGTCGGGGCTCCTATGGCAGGTGGTTGAGGGAGTTCTTCCCGAGGTTGCGATGTGCTCGATAGTGACGGTACTGCCAAAGGCTTGAAGATCCGTTCCTCAAAAACGCCAGGTTCCTGAGGCAGCCGCCTGGAGGCCCTCCTGGCGATGTCATTAGCCTCTTGGTTGGTGCCGCGGGGCACATGCTACAACTCCATCCCCCAAAATTGATTTTCCATCCTGCGCACCTCCGCAAGATACGCCTCCATGTGCTCGTCCTTTGGCTCGTACACTTTGTTGGAGAAGTTGACAAGGAGCTGTGAGTCACCCTTGATGATGAGGTGCTTCACCCCCAGTGCTGTTGCAGCCTTTAAGCCTGCTATGAGGCCTTCGTATTCTGCTATGTTGTTGGAGACATTCTCACCATGCTAGAAACAGAGCTGCGCAGGTAATAGAGCTTGTCCTGAGTGGGGGATATAAGCAATGCGCCAGCCCCCGCGCCATGTCGCAAGAATGCCCCGTCGAAGTACACGACCCAGCCATCTGGTGCCTCGCTTCCCGAGGAGAGTGGCCGATCTTCACCTGCTTCAAGCCCTGGCGCCTCTGTCCATTCTGCCACAAAATCTGCAAGTGTGGCTCTCTTGATGACCCTGGTCGTGCTAAATTCCAACTGAAATGCTTGCAGCTCAATGTTCCATTCGGCGACTCTTCCAGCGGAATTGGGGCTCCGGAGCGCCCTTTCCAACGGGTAGGCCAAGACGACCTTGATGGGGTGACCTTGAAAGTAATGTCGCAACTTACGCAAGGCCACCAATAGTGCGAGCAAGAGCTTCTGAGGCATGGGGTATCGCGCCCTAGCATCCCGCAACACCGTGCTGACGAAGTACACCGGATGCTCGACGAGGGTGGGTGTGCTGACGAAGCCCGTACCCTCGGAGAGCTAGGCACTTCCTGAGACGTCAGAGCCCCTAGCACCTGGATGCCTAGTGAGGCCCCTTCAGCCCTGGGGGCGTCTTCCTGTTGAGGCGGGTCTCCATCTGCCGAGTCCGTGCACTACAAAAAAAAGACACATCCATGACATTTTGGGCCGAACGAATTTTTTTCTGTCATACATATGACACTTCTATGACGATAATTGTGACAAAACCCGGTATCATCATAGATGTGGTGGGCTCCTACTTCTATGACAAAAAATCATGACAGAAAATGGGCTTTTCATCCTGGGTGGGCCGGAGACGCAGCTGCATGACATTCTTTGGGCCGTCCATGACAGAAAAAACTGTGGTAGAAGCGAGGGCGAGGAAAATTTCGGGGAGTTCCCGGTTACGGTGGGTGGTCAGGGGCCGAGCGATGCGTGTTTCTCTCGTACACGTACGCGCATGTGTGCGAGGCGTTGGCTCTAACTGAACCCGAGCGAGGCGTTGGGCTCTAACTGAACCCGAGCGATTGCACTGCAGGCTACGCGTTATTGAACCCGAGCGATCCATTCCTTCGCTACTGCTGCTAACTGAAGCCGATCGATGCTGCCTCTCTGGATGAACAGTGAGCATTGCGGGGGGGGGGGGGGGGGTTGGATGAACAGTGAGCGGTGGGAGTGGATGAACGGGACCTGTGGCGTTGCCTGTGGATGAACAGGACCCCGATCGATCAAGCCGGTTGGGGCTGGATGAACAGGACCCAACGGAGGGCTAGATGAACAGGACGACCCCGTGGAGGGCTGGATGAACAGTAGACGATGGAGGGGTGGATGAACATTACCCGGGGAGGGGTGGTTGAACAGGAGCCCGTGGAGAAGGGTGGTTGAACAGTGGATGGTGGAGTAGCACGCAGTGCAGGCTGGATGAACAGGAGTCCATGGATGAACAGTCGCAGGTGGAGGCTGGAGGAGGTCGACGGTGGATGAACAATAGCCCGTGGAGGCTGGAGGAGGTCGACGGTGGAGATGAACAGTATCCCGTGGAGTCCCGTTTTGCGGTACGCCACACCCCTCCCGATGAACAGGACCCCCGTTTCGACCGTAGTGCTCCAACACAAGTCTGTTTCGTCCGTTTTGCGGTACGCCACACCCCTCCCGATCAACAGGACCCCCGTTTCTACCGTAGGAGGTCCGTTTCCTCCGTTTTGCGGTATGCCACACCCCTCCCGATGAACAGGATCCCGTTTCGAACGTGGCCAGTCGAACACAAGGCCATTTCCTCTGTTCTATGGTATGCCAGGCCTCATTTCCATCGCATGTTTCGTCCAAGCCCTCCCGATGAACACGACCATGCATTACGTTCTGACCCAGCCGGTTGGCTCCCCATGAGCACGACGACGGTGTTGTTTCTCCGTTCCGACCCAGCCATGTACATGAGCCCTGGCCGTACATATATATTCGTGAGTAGGCGTCCAAGACCCTGCCCGTATGTACGTACGTGGTCGTATTTTCTTTCTTGCACCCTGGCCGTTGTACGTACGTGTACATGCTACATGCGCGCCTCTACTATGACACGTGCGCGCCTCTACAACGACCAGTATGTACGTACACGTTCGCGACCAGAATGACAACGCTATGTACGCTTCGACCAGGTGGGTCCCGACTGTCAGGCACTTCCTTGCGTGCGAAGATGTAGCTGGTGGGTCCCAGCAGTCAGGGGGGCGAATCGTTTTTTTTTTGCCCGGACGCACTTCCTTGCGTGCGAAGGTGTAGTGGGTCCCAGCAGTCAGGGGGGAAACGTTTTTTTCATGAAATACGGTTGGCCGTCCGGTGGGTCCCAGCTGTTAGGTGGAGGAATAATTCTTTTGCGTGTAATAAGGAGGCACTTCCTTGCGGCTGCCATGGACCCAGCTGTCAGCCTCTCCACGTACAGTCCACGTCCGATGGAAGTCGTTCCTTGACCACGTTGACCACGCCGCGCCGAGAGCACCAGGGACGTGGACGATGACGCGGAGCCGGGGAAGACGCGGCAGTGGATGCCCACGCGGAGAGAAGTACAAGGGTCCACTGGTTCGCTGCAGTGTGAGGCTGCCATCGCCGTAGGGCCTGGCTAGCGGTGGGAGTAGTAGGGGCGATGAGGCCTCAACGGCAGCACAGCCAGCCACTGGAGGCAGGAGCAGGCGATCTTCCCGGCGCTGGTTTGGGAGGTTAGTACAAGAAGAGCAGCGATTGAAGAAGTAGAAGGACCGTTTGATTCAAATCCAACGGTTACTGCTGCTAGAAGCGTTTGTTGACTAAGTTGACAAGCCCTGCGTACGCGTCAACTTAGTAGGCCCACAGGTCAGCCTCCCAACCGGTGCGCCCCAGATGTCAGTGGGAGGAATCATTTTTTCGCGTAATAAGGAGGCAGTTGATTGCATGCGGCCAGGCCAGCGGAGGGAGTAGGGTGGGCCGGGGAAGCCTGCGCGGCATCATAGCGGGCCACAAGAGGAGGGAGCAGGCAGTCCCGCCGATGCTAGTTTAGGCGGCTGGAGGAGGAAGATCAGAGATTGAAGAAGCACGTCGGCCGTTGGATGGACATCCAACAGTCACTGCTGCTAGAATTGTGTGTTCACTGACAAAGCCTTGCGTAAACATCAGCCTCGAAATATGTGGCGTGTACAGCCCATTTGCTATATTTTTATATTTTTTACTCATTTTCTAATTCATATGGAATTTATTGCAGCCCTTTTTCCATTTTTAGAATTGCTGGCCATTTTCTGGTCAGTACCAGGGTCAAAGAATTAACTAAATATGTGGGAAATTTTGAAAATTCACAAATTTTTCCTGGGGAAGGAAATATTCTTAATGCAAAAATTAATAGCCATACTAAAACAAATTAAAAAATAAATTAGTACTATGTCATGTTAAATCCAATGAAATACGTATAAGATATCAGTGAAGAACAAAAACAAAAAAAGAAACTAATATCCCATTTGCTATAGTTTTTTTCGAATTTTCAACCCCTTTTGATATTACTTTTAACAGACATTGACCATACTCTTCGGCCACGCCGGAATGCATCCCTCCTCGTCTTGAAAGATTTGCAGCCCAGTAATTCGGAGAAAACAAATAGGCCTAGCTTGGGTATTCGTTAAAAAGAAATACTGGGCTACCTATTTTCCCAAAGAACTGGTGCATGAGCATTTAGCTTTATTTATTTATTTACTTATTTATGTTTAGGGGACCATGAGCATGTACCTGGGCCGGATTCATGTGAGAGCCTCCCTTCCAGTTAATTATGGGCTTCTCTATTGGGCCTTCATCAGTGGGTTGCATGTTATCAACAAGTGGAAAATGTGTTCCGTACGAAAAATAGTATGAGCTACGTACGGTATGGGGCACTAACCATGCAACGACTTCCAAAACATTGTGTTTGTCCTTCTAACAACACATTTATTCAACCAATAGACGAAATATACTACTGATTGTACATTGAAAACAGCAGCAGCAGCAACCAGGGCTGGGGGTGCAACAGAAACAGTAAGCAGGCCAGAAGAGTGAAGACGCAGCTCTCTCTTCGAAACCAAACATCAGCCATCATTACAAAAGGGCTACCAAAAAAGAACAAGTGTATGCATCAAACTAAATAAAGATCCTACTACACCAAGTGTACGCATCTAACTAACTGGCTCAGTTAGACGTTACTATTTATTAAGCTGTGGAGATTGGCTGACGGCTTGAACTAGATGGGTGCCTGACAGGGGAAACTCCAGCCAGCAGGTCGAAGTCTGATACTTGCGACCCTCTCTCCTACTTTGGGCTGAAGAGCGTGGCGGCACATATCACGGTATGGTGCATGCAGAGACGCATGGTACGCTGTGTACACACAGTTTTGCCTGATGAACAAAACCGCGCTGCCATCATGATCCTTGCCGTCAGTTATCTCCTGGTTAATCGGATAATTCAGTCCGACAAACAGAGAGCTTGTACCAAGGCTACTTACCAGCCTCTAGTCAAAAATTCCTGAAGGCCCAGAGAAGATGGGATCCTGCTCAAAGACCTTGCAGTGACTGTGATTGTATTCCACAAAACAACACGTCCGGTACGTGCGAATGATCATCAATGTTTCACCATCGTGTGATCGAGCTAGGAACCACCTGCAACTTCCATGCCGCTTTTCTTTGAAAGGTTATGGGATTAGGAAGGGTAGGGACACCAGGCGGCCTACAACATCCTATCAAGTTGGAGTCAAATAAAAAAGGGCTCTTTATTTAGTCAATCTTAAGAACAGCATGTTATGAGCATGAATATTTTTTCAGTAAATGTTGACAGTAATATAAGCAAGCCATCATGATATCATAGGAAAGTAACATACTGTTGTAAGAGCCATTTGTAGCGATGACTGGAGTAGGCCTGCAATATGTCCAGCCATAGGAGTCGACAGTGTAAATGAAGCCCTTGTGTTCAATGGCATCAGAGAACCATGGAGGATGTATGATCCTGCGATGGACGTGCAGATTTACCCACTTACCGCAATGACATGTCAGATAGGCGAGACCGCGGTTGAAGAACGCAATTAGCCTGAAGTCTTTATAATTCACAGATCTTGTGGGCACTTGGCAGATTACAACCTTGAGCAAATCAAACTTGGTATCATGTTGGCTACTGTAAGATTCCGAGTATTCTGGGCCGCGGTGCCAAAGTAGTGCAGTGTTAATCCAAGGAAGGGGGATCAATCGCTGGGTGTAGACCTCCACGAGCATCCAGCTGTCGTGACCGTCGACGAGCACCATCCAAGACGTGTTCATGCCGACCCAGTACATACCGTTAATGTAGCTAAGGATGACGGGGATTGGATCGCAGTCAAGGGGGTTGATGCTCTCCACCCTATGATCGTTATGATGTGTGATACGCCGTTTCTGAAGATCAGGCGGCATCAGCAAGCAAGGAGCTGGCTTAAAAAGCTCAGGCCTGAGGGCTTTGAGTAAATGGTACAGCCCCGACAAGCACGCGGCGAGCGGCATGGTACTGAGATTGTCCACACGCGAAACAATGAGCTTGATTACCTCTGTGGGGAGCGAATTCCAGCCACTCTTTCGACGGACGCTGCTCGGTTCTGCCATTGTTAGTGCTTGGGTTTCGGACGAGGGGGGGAGGCGCCTTAGCGGGGATGGAAGATTGGACGAGATTACGTGCGGACAAAGATGGAGAAGCGAATATGTGCTGCGGGAAAGTGGACATGTGATGATGACTACAGCACGCCTCTTGACTTACGAGACACATACCAGCAGCGTAGGGTCATATCGATGCCAGACAACTTGCTTGAGTAGAGTAGTAGAGTAGGACTCTGCTCTACTACTAGCACCGGAGGAGTAGTATATTCTACTCTAAAATAGTTACAAACTTCAATGCCCGATCGTGGAATGACTACGAACCGTGCTCAAAGACTGTGTCTACATGGTGTTTGGACTTATATGCAAAAAATAGCAAGATTGCCGTGCATTTCACGGCACACCATCATCACCAACTCGGTTTTTTCTCTACTCCTACTCCTATAAAAGACTCAGTTGGTGATGATGGAGGCGAGGAGGCGTGTTCAGTCGGGCGTGCAGCGGACGACGCATCACTATTTGATTTGTTATAAAAAACAAAGAAGGGTAGTAGAGATACAGACTTAAGGGAGGAGCACGAGGTTGTGGGAGATAAGGATGAACGAGGCAAGGCCTTTTCTGTAAATTTGGAGAGAGGTGCGTGTATCTTTTGTAAAATTGTCATGGTTGGCTTTCTATCCGTCAGATATAGATCGGACAGTCTATATTACAAGATGGCAGACATACCATAATCACCAACTCTGCTTTTTATAAGAGTAGTAAAAAACAGAGTTGGTGATGATGGTGTGCCTGCCATCCTGCAATATAAGCCGTCTGATTTATATCTGACAGATAGGAAGGAAAAATGGAAATTTTGCAAAAAGGTACCCACAGCCACTCAACATTTGCAAATAAGGCCTTCCCTCATTCATCCTTTTCTCCCACAAGATAAACTACTCATACAAATGCATCTTGATGTTCCGTGCAAGGCATGGGCATCTTGCTAGTAGATAGATAGAGACTAGGGAGTACTAGTAAGGACACCATCTACTACTTCGTGTGCTACTCCTGCACTCCATTCGGTGGCTGCAACGTCCCCTACAGCCACTCCCTCATGCACTCCATTCGGCGGGCGCTGTTGACATTTGGGGAGCACACTCTCGCGACTGCTGACAGCCACGACTTCACCGACGATGACTTCTTCCCCGACCTCGGCAACCTCTTCCTCAATGACATGGGCGACAACCTCAACGCCAATGGTGCTGCTCCCATTGCACCGTATGTGTTTCTCCTTCCTATTCGAAATTGTGGTAGAATTCATGTTTCTACTCTGTATCCTACTACTATGCTAGTCCACATGATTAGTTTCATCTCCGTTATAGCCGTCATGATTTATTTTGTGCTTATTCGGATTAAATCTCGTAGTAACTTGCTCATATATTCAACTGGCGCAACGTCCCCTACAACCACTCCGGTTTCATGGACGGCCTGGTCGATGCCTCCAAGGAGCCCTTCGTCTACTGCTATGAGTTCCCGATGCCGTTTTGGGGCTCGCCAGCGGACATGGTGCATCACCTCACGGATGCGTGCAGCGGTCACTATTGGCCCTTGGCGGAGAACATCAAGTATGAGACGTGCTACCCGTTCACCATGCCGGAGTCGTTGGAGGATCACCGCCGCCTGCTAGTCTCGGAGGAGGACGGCAACGTCTTCCTTTTGATCGTGGGCACCGGCGAGGCCCGTGCAGGCCGCCGCCCCATCTCTGTAGTGTGCGTCAGGGGTGACGCCGCTGACACTGACACTGACACGAGGCCGATGTACGGGTGCGTGGTCAGTGTTACTGCCCCTCCGGGTCACGTGGGCGGTGACACCGGCCTCATCGAACGGACTTGGACTCTGGGGAGCTGGGACTGTCCCGCCAATGTGGACTTGGAAAACCCATGGCATCCTTTACCCACCGACGCGGTGCACGGGGACTCCAAGGAGGTTCACCTGGACATACACATTATCAAGTTAAAATGTTGATCATTAGTCTTCGCTCAATGTAATCCGTTGTCTAAGCGTGTGGAGACTTCCATGTAGGATCTTGCTCTATTGGAGTATCGCGCATGAATAAAAGTGTATCCGTTTATGGTTTAGTCTAGAATCTTCCATGTATGAATTTTTACTACAGTAGTGGTGAAAGACTTATGATGAACCATTTCTTACATCTCCTCTGCCCCCTTGCAAGTCATCCTGATTTAATCCCTCCGTCTAGGTGTATATGGGCATGGTTAATATTGCTTAATAGTATAGCCAACTGTTGACTATAAGAAAGTGTCATGTCATCTGTAGCCAACATGTATAACAATCGATACTCAAAAACTAATTGTTAAAGATCATTTCTTGCAAAGCACAATAAGTGTTATTTCTTAACAAGTTTTGGATGCAGGTTGAACAGTTGAACGCTTTTGTTTGCAAAAGATACCTTTTTAGATATTTCACCCGGATGTTTGTGAGCTCTAGAGATGAAATAATATCCGAAGAAACCTATCGATACCTGTCGGTGTCAAAACCGGTGGATCTCGGGTAGGGGGTCCCGAACTGTGCGTCTAGGCGGATGGTAACAGGAGACAAGGGACACGATGTTTTTACCTAGGTTCGGGCCCTCTCGATGGAGGTAAAACCCTACTCCTGCTTGATTAATATTGATGATATGGGTAGTACAACAGTAGATCTACCACGAGATCAGAGAGGCTAAACCCTAGAAGCTAGCCTATGGTATGATTGTTGTTCGTCCTACGGACTAAAACCCTCCAGTTTATATAGACACCGGAGAGGGCTAGGGTTACACGGAGTCGGTTCATGGGAGGAGATCTACATATCCGTATCGCCAAGCTTTCCTTCCACGCCAAGGAAAGTCCCATCCGGACACGGGACGAAGTCTTCAATCTTGTATCTTCATAGTCCAGGAGTCCGGCCGAAGGTCATAGTCTGGTCATCCGGACACCCCCTAATCCAGGACTCCCTCAGTATCCCCTGAACCAGGCTTAAATGATGACGAGTCCAGCACGCAAATTGTCTTCGGCATTGCAAGGCGGGTTCCTCCTCCGAATACTTCATAGAAGATGTTTGAACACAAGGATAGTGTCCGGCTCTGCAAAATAAGTTCCACATACCACCGTAGAGAGAATAATATTTGTACAAATCTAATCTGCTGACGTGTTCCGTAGTGTGACATCATGCCACGGCCAAGCCTTTATTCGAATCGTTTTACTGTCCCACCTCAGCGCGTTTAGCGAGGCGGTTTCCTTGGCACGTCTTGTCAAAGCAGAGATTGTGTCCCCTTATTCCAGGATTCTCATCAATACGGGCGTGGGTAACCCAACCGCACCATTAATCACGACGCTTGGGAGATAAGCGAGTTTTACTAGGCTGGTGGGGGTACATAGTTTCGTCCGCCCATATAAGGGGATAAGGATCCACTCTTTCCATTTACGCCTTCTTCCTGCTTTGCTTATCCATCTCCGTGCACTCGAGCTCCAACGCCCAAGTCCGCACTTCCCATCTCAACCTTCTCCAACCATGTCCGGAGCGGGAGGCAGGTGGATGGCTTCCTCCGTCACGAAGGGGAAAATCAAAAAGTTGAGGAAAGCCGGATACTTGTCCAACGACATCACGCACCGGCTCCCAGATGAGGGGCAGCTCATCCCCGCCCCTAGGCCCCATGAGAGGGTGGTGTTTCTCCCCCATTTCCTCCGCGGACAGGGCTTCCCACTCCACCCATTTGTCCCGGGGCTCATGTTCTACTACGGTCTGGATTTCCACGATCTGGCCCCAAACTTCATCCTCAACATCTCGGTGTTTATCGTCGTGTGCGAGGTCTTTCTCCGCATCAAGCCCCACTACGGCTTATGGCTGACGATCTTCAATGTCAAGCCGAAGGTAGTGGGCGGCCAGCAGGCGGAGTGCGGAGGCGCAATGGTGGGCAAGATGCCCAACGTCACATGGCTCGAGGGCTCCTTTGTGGAAACCATCAAGGGGTGGCAATCGGGGTGGTTCTACATCACCGAGCCGCGCGACCCTGAATGGGCGGCGGCCCCCGAATTCCGATATGGCATCCCCACACGGCTCACCTCTTGGAAAGAGACGGGCCTGTCATGGGGTAATTCGGGAGAGGTGACCGGACTCCAAACCCGCGTCCAAAACCTGATGGACAAGAAGGTTAAACTTGTCAACATAGTCCAGGTCATGCTCTTCTGCCGGATCCTCCCGTGTCAACGACGGGCTTTCAACTTGTGGGAGTTCGACCCGGTCCAGCACCAGAATTTGTCCAGGCTCTTCGACACAACGCACGAAGATGCCTGGAAGGTGCTATTCAAAGGCTCCGAGGTTTCCCCTCCAATTACCGAGGATCACGGATTCTGCGCGAAGCGCCAAGCCAGCGTGGTAAGCTTGTTTTACCCTTTATAGGATACTTGTTTTTCATAGTTTGACTCTATGCGGGATCTAAGCTCCTGCTCCTTTGACAGGACTGGAAGAGGACATCCGGACAGATTGACTGTCCGGCTCCTTTGCCCGAAGGCCCAGCCGATGCCTGCTTGGCAAAGCTGCTGGTTCTGGCACGTCACATGGTGCCGGAGAAGAAGGCCAAGAAGAAGGCCACGGGAACTCGAAGGAGCTCCCGGCGCCTGGTGGTGTTGGACTCATCGCCCGACGACCCCAAAGCGCACTCCTCCTCCGAAGATGAGGAGGAGGAAGAAGAAGCCTCTCCCCCTCCAATGAGGGTAGGAAAGAAAAGGAAGGCCGCCCCAACTGGGGAGGCTGGAGGGTCCAAGAAGGGGAAGACCCTTCCTCTGGACTACGCCTCCGACGCTGAAGACGGCGAAGAGGAGTGGCCATCCAGGGCCAAGACCCTGGCAACATCATAAGTATCCGAATACCAGAATAACTCATGGCATTCCTTTAGTGCACAGTATCTTCTAACACCGAACATAATCATGCAGTCCGCCCAAGGCCCAGCTCGATGCTTCGTCGAGCGGATCCCTGGATTCGTCGGATGTGAATAGTCTTTCACTCCCGACCGCTACCTCCCCTCGCCCCATGGATGATGCCGAGGTGGAGTCCCAAAAGGGAACGGGGCCGGAGGAGGTAGCCCCGGAGGCGCCGCAAGGCGACCTTCCGGATTCCAGGTGCAAAGGGGACAAAACCCCAAAGGGCTCTAAGTCCGGTCCTGGGCCGGACACCGCACCGGAACCTTCAATGGTTCTGGAGTCCGGCAAGCGGCCCCTTCGTAAGAAGGGCAAGCCTACGACGCCGGTGGCCTCCGTCCAACCGGAGGCGACGGACAATTTGCTGGAGGTGCTTAACGGTGCCTCCATCAACGAGGAGCACCGCACTTATGAGTGCGGTGATCCAGAAGATTCAGTCCGCCAAAAGCGGGCTGACAGAAGCCTGTGCCAGCCTTCTAACAAGCTTTGAGGTATGTATTTAAAACATGTAAAAATGTTACCGCATAGACAGTAGCCCCTGATGCTCAGTTTGGTGTTCGGAAAGAAAAGCCAGACTGAGGATCTAAAAAGATATACGTAGGAGTCTAACATAAATATGTCAATATGGGAATGCAGGCTACGCTGCTGACCTTTGCTGCACTGACTGCGGAGGTCGATGCATTGAAGCAGAGCCTCGAGTGGTCTGAGAACGAGCTCGGCCTTGCCAAGAAACAGCTCGAGGACAAGGAAGGTAGGTAGTACCTTATGTAAGTATATATAAAAATACCTGGTTGCAAATAGTGATAGGACCAACGTGAATGTTACAGGGGCCACAACCGAGGTGGCGACCCTGAAGGAGGCGCTGTCCAAGGCCAAAGATAATGCGGTCGTGGAGCGCACCGAGCAAGAGAAACAAGAGGCGCGGGTGGCGGAGGTGCGGCAAGAGCTCAATGCTCTTGTGAAAAAACACGAGAGTTTAGAGCTTGACTCGAAGACTCGAGAGTCTGAGCTTGCCTTGGCACTTGAAAGCGCCAAATCTGCCAAGGCCGAAGCCCAAAAGGCCCTCCAGGAAATTGAGGCGATGAAGAAGATAGCGGTGGGTAAGGCATTCTTTATGCAAAGCAAGCATGTGAAAGTGAATTACTTGTTACTTACCCGAATCCGGAGCTCTCCAGGAGCATTCGCAGATCTGGCCCGCAGTGTGTACAACGCCACCGCATTCTACCGAGCCGAAGAAGGGAGCTCGACGGAGAAGGTGTTCTGGTCCCAGTATGCTGTGGCCGGACACCCGGTGCCCTTGAGTGACCAGCTGAAGTAGCTGGTCGAGCTCCATAAGGGAGCCGAATAGGCCATGAAGGGCCTTATAGGCTGGATGTGGCCTGGGGAGGTCCTGCCCGGGAGCTACTTTGGGCTGGTGAGGCGGCTGGTGGATGCATGTCTGCGGCTTGAAGTCATCAAGCGGTCCGTATGCATCGAAGGTGCCCGTAGGGCTCTTGCCCGTGCTAAAGTGCACTGGGGCAAGCTGGATGCTGAGAAGCTGGTGACAAAAGGGCCACCGAAGGGGAAGGAGCATCGCAGGCCCGAGATGTATTATGAGGGTGTCCTGAAGGGTGCCCGCCTTGTAGCGAACGAATGTTCCAAGGATTTAATTTTTGAGTAAACTCGCTCGTGTTTATCCTGTGCGCTGAAAACTTGTTCATATGCGCTAAGCAACACTTTTTGAATTTAAAATATTACCTTCTGTGCGGCCGTTTATTAAATCTGAGAGACGCAAGTCGTCGGCTTCTACCCCCATGCCACGAGTTCTGGGGTGTTCGGGATAAACCTGAGCGCTCTTGTTCCCATTCTTGGGTCCTTCAAGGGAGGCTCTCAGCACAACGAACAAGGCAATCAGACTATAATGCTTTATCACCCTCACTTAGCCATAGAATTCTATAATTTTAAATTTCGGCGAAGCCCCTAGTATTTGGAAGACCGAGTTCAGGGCGCTATCCACGCCTGGGCCGGACAAAGCCAGCTCTTTGCTCTAAGCGGCATAAGTCTTTAGGGACACGAAAAACCTCTCGAACAGCGACCAGCTCTCGCCCTATCATGACGGTCAGTTTTAGCTTTCTCTACTGAGGTGCTTAACCCAGATCAACTGGGGCACAATCGCAGTAGTTCTCCCAGCGCTACCTTAGCTAATATAGCGGAACGTAAGGTACCAAAACATGGGAGCCGGGCAAACCCAACTATTGACCCAAGACATGATTCGGAGCCGATGCATATAATGCTATAAGTTCAGGGTGCTGCACTCGTGAGAGTGTTCGGACTTCCCACACCATATTCTGGGGTACTTGAGCCCCTGGTGTATTGGCCGTACCAAAGTGTACGGTTGTATAATGTCATAACTGAACATATTTACATAAAAAATGAATGCAATAATAGACAAAAGCTATGTATTGTTTATTGAGAGGCTGCTATGAAAGCAGAACGATACAAATAGTGCGATAAGCAAGATGGGATTATTTGACATGTCCCCCTCCAGGGCAAGCTGCGAGACTTTAAGTAAGACAGGTATTTAGCTCGTTATAGAGACCACCTGGACATTCGATGTGGCTTGCTGTCTCCCTAGCTGTTGTATCGTGTGTTCGGCGATTTTACTGCCGGACAGGCCTTCCTGAGAGTGGAGTCCTGAAAGTAAGAAAAGAGAAATAACAAAATCGGGAGCCCCTAGTGTGGGTAAGCCGCATTCTGGGCGTGCCGTGGTTGTGCCCCTCCCCTTATGCCCATGGTATTTCCAAAGCGTAATTATATACGCGTGGTACTGGTTTCGCAATCTCGCGAGGGCTGGGGTTGGGGCCGCACTGCTATGCTTGCTCGGAACGTGCCAGGCGGTCTTGTTGTAGGTTACTCCGGGCGCGCTTGACGGTGTCCGGTCGTTTAACAGCCGGACTGGAGAATTGCCTTGAGAGGCTACTTTGTACATCTGCCGCAAGGGCCGCCGTGTGCTCCTCTGTTCGGAGAGAGCATTCGGTGTTTCCATTGACCGTAATGACTCCTCGAGGGCCTGGCATCTTGAGCTTGAGGTATGCGTAGTGCGGCACCGCATTGAACTTTGCAAATGCGGTTCGCCCGAGGAGGGCGTGATAGCCACTGCGGAACGGGACTATGTCGAAGATTAACTCCTTGCTTCGGAAATTATCCAGGGATCCGAAGACCACTTCGAGTGTAACTGAGCCTATACAGCTGGCCTCTACACCTGGTATGACGCCTTTAAAGGTCGTCTTTGTGGGTTTAATCCTTGAGGGATCTATGCCCATCTTTCGCACTATATCCTGATAAAGCAGGTTCAGGCTGCTGCCGCCGTCCATGAGGACTCTAGTGAGGTGAAATCCATCAATGATTGGGTCTAGAACCAATGCGGCAAATCCACCATGACGGATGCTAGTGGGGTGGTCCCTTCGATCAAAGGTGATCGGGCAGGAGGACCATGGGTTGAATTTTGGGGTAACTGGCTCTAACGCATATATGTCCCTGAGTGCACGTTTCCGCTCCCTTCTGGGGATGTGGGTTGCGTATATCATGTTCACTGTCCGCACTTGTGGGGGAAAACCCTTCTATCCTCTGTTGTTCGGCGGCCTGGGCCCCTCCTCGTCATCGCTATGTAGCCCCTTGTCTCTGTTTTCGGCACTTAACTTGCCTTCCTGCTTGAACACCCAACAATCCATGTTGGTGTGATTGGCTGGTTGTTCGAGGGTGCCGTGTATTTGGCACGAGCGATCGAGTATTCGGTCCAAACTGGTAGGGCCCAGAGTATTTCTTTTGAATGGCTTTTTCCGCTGACCGGGTTTAGAGCCTCTGAATCCGGCATTAACTGCCGTATCCTCAGTATTGTCGCCGTTAATGCGGCGCTTGTGCTTGTTGCGACGCGACCTGCCATTGTTGTCCTTGGTATCCAAATTACCAGGGCTCTTGGTCATGTTATTACTACGAGCTAGCCAGCTGTCTTCTCCCACGCAAAAGCGGGTCATGAGAGTTGTGAGGGCTGCCATGGATTTCGGCTTTTCCTGTCCTAGGTGCCGGGCAAGCCATTCATCTCGGATGTTATGCTTAAAGGCTGCGAGGGCCTCTGCGTCCGGACAATCGACTATTTGATTTCTATTGGTTAGGAACCGTGTCCAGAATTGTCTGGCCGATTCCTCTGGCTGCTGAATTATGCGTCTTAGGTCATCGGCGTCTGGTGGTCGCACATAGGTGCCCTGGAAATTGTCAAGGAATGTGGCTTCCAGGTCCTCCCAGCAACCGATTGACTCTGCTGGCAAGCTATTAAGCCAATGTCGAGCTGGTCCTTTAAGCTTGAGTGGGAGGTATTTTATAGCATGTAGATCATCACCGCGGGCCATGTGGATATGAAGGAGATAATCCTCAATCCATACCGCAGGATCTGTTGTGCCATCATATGATTCGATGTTTACGGGTTTAAACCCTTTGGGGATTTGATAATCCATTACTTCATCTGTGAAGCATAGTGGGTGTGCGGCGCCTCTGTACTGGGCTATATCACGACGTAGCCCGGATGAGCTTCGTCTGATGTGTTCGGCCTGGCCATATTTGCCATATCCGGCGTTACGGCTATCATCACGTGTCGTGGGGCGCCCACGCGATCCGTAGATTGATCTTGTTTGCCTTGCCTTGTCCTCCAATATATCTCGCAGGTCTGGCGCGTTTCCCCGTGCCTTGGTACTTTTTGAGCGGCACCGGGGTGCGGCTTGAATTGATGGCCGAGTGGCCTCTCTGTCGCGGCCACGGGGTGGCCAGTCGGCCACGTCATACGCTGGTGATGTAGGTTTAGTTGCTTCCTGCTCTAATCGGGGTAGCAGCCTGCGCTTTGGGTAGCTCTTGGATCGGCGCCCAATCGGGTTCGATCGGCAGGGGTGCGGAAGGCTCGGAATCCGAAAAGGAGTCCGGCACCTTGGAGTCGCGAGCTTCGCGAAGGACAAGACTGGTGTTCGGCTCGATCGCCGTAGAGATCGCAGCCCCCGAGGTGGTGTCCAGCCACACGTCCTCGATCGGCGCAATCGGCTCCGAGCTAAGGGTCGGAACGGACACCGGAGCGACCCTCTGGCCACTGTCCGGCGGCAGAGCTAGAACATGCCCATCGTGACAGTGCGGCGCACTCGGCTGTGGCTCGAATCCATCGAAGATCAAGTCTCCGCGGATGTCAGCCGTGTAGTTCAAACTTCCAAATCTGACCTGATGGCCAGGGGCGTAGCTTTCGATCTGCTCCAGATGGCCAAGTGAATTGGCCCACAGTGCAAAGCCGCCGAATACGAAGATCTGTCCGGGGAGAAAAGTCTCACCCTAGACCGCGTTGTTGTTGATGATCGGAGGAGCCACCGGGCCTAAAAGTGACGACACAGAGGAACTCTCAATGAAAGCACCAATGTCGGTGTCAAAACCGGCAGATCTCGGGTAAGGGGTCCCGAACTGTCCGTCTAGGCGGATGGTAACAGGAGACAAGGGACACGATGTTTTTACCCAGGTTTGGGCCCTCTCGATGGAGGTAAAACCCTACTCGTGCTTGATTAATATTGATGATATGGGTAGTACAAGAGTAGATCTACCACGAGACCAGAGAGGCTAAACCCTAGAAGCTAGCCTATGGTATGATTGTTGTTCGTCCTACGGACTAAAACCCTTCGGTTTATATAGACACCGGAGAGGGCTAGGGTTACACAGAGTCGGTTACAATGGGAGGAGATCTACATATCCGTATCGCCAAGCTTGCCTTCCACGCCAAGGAAAGTCCCATCCGGACACGGGATGAAGTCTTCAATCTTGTATCTTCATAGTCCAGGAGTCCGGCCGAAGGTCATAGTCTGGTCATCCGGACACCCCCTAATCCAGGACTCCCTCAATACCCATTACACATGAGATGGCCCCTACATCCTTTGTCAAAATAAACAACTCCCCAATCAATGCATTTCACTCTTCGGTGCAACGCACGGGCACCTTACTACTATAGATTAGTATGACCAAAAATTAAACTAACATTATATATAGTACGATTAATGATGATGCATGTCACCTAAAATTATATCATTCAAAACTATGTTCAAATACTAATCCAACGATATAGTTTTTGTTGACATGCACTAACATCTTGTCAGTTAAATCTTCAGTCAAATTCAATGGGGGACTAATAAACCACGACCGATGTAGTACAAGTGTAGAGGGCGGCACTGCACGCGAGTCTCACCTCTCACCCCTCTCGTGGCACGGCAGTAAAGCCGTCATATCACAAAACCCAACCACTCCTAGTAATAAGTGGTCTGGTAAAATAAACGGACAAGCAACCATCACATCCCTCTGTCTTTTTTGCATTTCATCTCTCTGCATTTACTTTCTCCGGTTCATCTCGCACACACAATCCCTAGCTACTACTCCTGGGGCCAGTTCTTGTGGCGGCTTCCCCCACTTTTCCCATAAGACTACTCACAGTGGAGAGTAACAATAAGGCGCCTCGCTCATTTATTTGGGCTTCTAAACTACTACTCCGTCCTGGTTTATTCCTCAGCATTGTAAATTTTTGCTAAATTTTGACCAAAGATTTAACTGAGAAAATGTTACTCCCTCCATGTAGGTGTGTAAGTCATCTTACGAAAACCAAATAATCCCAAAACACTTAGGCGCGGTGCATTAACTTCTACCTCGTTTTTGTTTCTTGACATATCAACCAATAAGAGATAAAGAGTGTGCATGCTTTTAATGACTTGAGATATCAAACACGACATGCGGTGGTTAGTTCATTGCATGCAATACTATTAATTAGCAAATAAACATAGTAGTGCATGTGACATGCACTAACATTTCATTAGTTAAATTTATGATCAAAATTTGACACAGATTACAATGGGGACCAATAAACCAGGACGGAGGTAGTAGTTATGGGATTACTAATCTAGAAGCCTAAAAGAACTGGCCCCTGGTACTCCTACTAGTAGTAGTACTCAAGTTGGAATTCCAATTGCACCGCACAGCTTGTTAGGCAAAAAAATCGATACAGGGTGTAGGAAGCATTTTGGGAATTTGCATGCCTTTCCAACCAGTGAGATACTCCGTACAAAGTACGATAGAGAAATAACCACAGAGAAGGAAGCTAAAAGTAAACAATCAAACGAGCATTTTTGCATTTGTTTTGCATTGAATCGTTTCACAAGCTTGACTAGTGCTGTTTTTCTACTTTTACAAAAAAACTGCATCGTAATGTTAAAACGTGCATTTGCACGTACATATGTAATAGTAGTACTCCCTTCGTCTAGGTGTATAAGTCTTCCCTCCTTCTTGGTCACGGTGCATAACCAAAGATGACTTATTGACCTGGACGGAGGGAGTAGCACAGTCTGCAAGCATATATCGAGAGAGACGTGTAGAGCGATAGTATATAGTAAAGTTTGTGCTATATGCACGTACTTGCAAAATGCGTACGAATACACAAGGTTTCCAAACTTTCCCTTTTACATACTTAATTAAGGACGCTAAAAATTCCTGAACGTTCGGGAATTATCATTTGCATCCCAAAACTAATGAGTTTGCCTTACGGAACAAAAATTATACTCCTCCTAAAAGCCACGGCGCTTGCAGGAGCGCTTGCGGCGCGCCACAAGTGCCCTGGTGCGCGGCCGTTTCCCAGTGCGCCGACACAACGCCTCTTCCTCAGCCTCGCAACTCGCGAGGTGCTGATTGGCGGCTTGCCGGCGGGCGAGCGCGCTCTCACCGGTGTGGTGATTCGGCACCAACAGGTACTCCTCCTCGCTGGAAGCGTGCACCCGGTCCACGTACCGCCAAGCGTAGATGAGGCGCTTGGGCCCGACTGCATTCAGGGCGTCGGCACGGGCATCCTCCGCCACCCTCACGGCCCTCGCACAAGCCTTCTGCCAAAGAGCCAATTGCCTGACTCTCTCGGACGTGACATAGGCCTCCCAAGCAGCTTGTTCCGTGGTGCGCTTCTCTTCCTCGGGCTTCTTCTCCGCCTCTATTTCGGCGCGCTCTCCTGGAGGCAAAGCCTCCCACAAGGCGACATCCATTTCTTTCCAAATCTCCTCAAGGCTGAGGGGCTCGGCGGGCGGCGCGGTGTTCTCCTCGTAGCGGGGAGCCGACGCATCCTCTGACGCGCGTGCTGGCGAGATTGGGAACGTCGACGCGTCCACCTCGACGCGTCGCGGCGAGGAGCGGAACACCGACGTGTCCTCCTCGACTAGTGGCGGCGAGGAACGAAACAACGACGCGTCGCATCTTGGCGAGGAGCGGAACACCGACGCGTCCTCCTCGACTAGTGGCGGCGAGGAACGGAACGGCGACGCGTCGTGTAGCGGCGAGGAGCGGAACACTGATGCGTCCTCCTTGACTAGTGGCGGCGAGGAACGGAACAGCGATGGGTGACCGTCCACGCGGTGCAGCGAGGGGCTCCTAGGGCTTGGGAGGGGCGATGCCATGGTGGTCGACGTGAGAGGGAGGGGGAGGAGATAGCGATGAACGAGAACATGAGGGGGAGGATATAGCGATGTCATGGGAGGCACAATATTTATAGCGAGCAATCGCACACCTACGTAAGATATGGACTGAGCTGCACTGACTTAACTGCAGGTCCAGTTGCGTCACAAACATGTGGGCCAGATCCCTGTTGGGCCCATATGTCAGTGACCCAATGCACCTGCAGTTAAGTAGGAGCTACGTGGGCATATTTGTTGGAGTAAATTACGGGGGAGGGAAGGGGTGGAAATATTGCTGGTTACAACGGATTGGACGAGCGTGGGGGAGGAGAGTCATGCATGCAGATTTTTTCACACGGGCTGGAGTGGTGGGACCGTCGGAGGGAGAAGGAGAGTTTGGCAGGCATATTGTTTCCACACATGGAGAGGAAAAGATTGGGAGACGAACGACCTTCCTGCAGGTATGGGGAACAGTGCATAATAAGTCATCTTGCATGTCAGGCTAGGTATAGTCTCAAGTCATTAAAAACATACACGCCCCACACAAGTTCATATTTCAAGGTGCACTAAATTATTGCATGGCGATGATTAAGGCTGGCCATAATGGTGGTATCTTAGCTGGTATCATGCACACAGGAATAGCAAACATGCTGATGTGGCAAAGAGTTAAAGAAGAGAGGGGGGTTAGAGTAACTAGTGTTCATGCATGCACCGGTAAACACATTTTTTTGTGAAGAACGACATCACTAGTTGAGTACTTTTGCAGACTTCAAAAACTATTCCACCGCCTCTACTATCTTGCTAAGAGTAGGTGAAAATTTTGAATCGAGCCTTTTAAACTAGAAGGGAGGTAGTGGTACTCTAATAGCTAACCTTGTTGTGATGACAAGATAGGACATGGCACGCACCTGGACGGAGGAACTAGTGTGCATTGTGCATTTAAGTTTTGTCTAAAGTCAATGTACCTCTACTTTCACCAGACTTATAGAAAAATGTACTATCAACATTCACAATGTCAAATCAATATTTTTACACTCATTATAAAACGTAGTTCTTATACTCATTATAATCAGTATTGTAGATATTGATATTTTTAGTATAAATTTGGTCGTGGGATTTCATTGATGCCTGTCAAAGCGTGGAGGAAGCGGAGCTTAGGGCTTGCATTGCCGGTCTCTACATAGGTATTTCTCTTCATAGTCCTGTAATTTTAGAGACTGATTTCTCTTTTGTGGTAGCGTATCTTGCATCGGGGGACTATGACAGGTCTGCTATGCGTGACCTGAAGATGAAAGCGTTGAGCATCTCGAAGTTGATCAACAATCTTCAATTGCCAAAGATTAGCCGTTCGGCCAATGTGGCACACTTAATCGCTAAGTATAGCTTTGACAATAGATTAGATGGTATTCTTGTAAATAACGTACCGCCCTGTGTGGTGAATCATGCATGCGGAGTAGGCAAAAAAATTGCTCATTTATAGCCGGTCGAAGTCTCAAAGGGCGCGACCGCGCGAGGGAGGCGAAGGTCGTGGGAGGCGCGACGGTTGACGGAATTAAGTGAAGTTGCATGCATGCGCCGGCATGGCATGCGAACAGGCAGAAGCTATACCGTCAGGCCTACGATATGGGTCTAGTAGACATGACATCTAGTGGGTCCCGCATAGTTCTCGAGAACTCTTTGGGGGCTTGCAGCCGTTTATCCACCAGGCAAGCCAGCAACCCCACGCCGTTCGCACGCCCTACTCGTCCTCGTCTTCTACCTTACAACAGTTCGCTCCCAGTCATCCCGTCCTTTCACATTAGTTTGCTCCCAGTTTTTTGCGGGGTACAACAGTTCAACTTCTCCTAACCCTCCTCCAAAATCCATGGTCGCCGCTGAGTACCAGGTTAGAGCCATCACCGGCGATGAGTTCATCATCATCTACACACGTGGATCCGCGATGGTGAAAGCATGCCTTGCTCGTTTCCTACGCATGTTCAACAGTTCAACGGATGAGTGGGTCGTTGGGCTAGTAGTTGAGTACACCACAGTCCTGGGACAAGAGAAGCATCTAAAGGACGAGGAGAGGAAGAAGCCCGACGTGGTCCAGGTTTGCATACATAAAGTTTCCTTGGTCTACCACATATGCCATGCCGACGTTGAGTGCAAGGATTTTAAGAACTTCCTCAAGGACAACAAAGTGAAATTCGTTACTGTAGGCTTTAAGAACGACAAGGATGTCCTGCGTCGGATAGGTCTCGTTGTAGGCCAGCCCTTCGATCTCCAGAAGGCAAGCCTAGTTTCCTCCTCTCAACCTTCAATGCTGACCCTGGCAGTAGCCATGATTGAGCCTTCGTACGCTAAACTGAAGAAACCTCATCACGAGTTTCATCATGCATGGGAGTCGAAGACATTAGATGAAGATCACATCTTGTACGCAGCAATGGATGCCTACCTTTGTTTAAATATCTACAAGGGTTGAATGAAGAAGCAGAGCCCAGTGTCCGGTTCAAGCAAAGAAGCGTCAGAGAAGAGGAAGAGGAAGAGGGACGAGGACGAAGTCGAGGACGTGGACTCGGACTCCGAGTAGGTGGCAGTGTCGTCGCTCATGCTGGTTCTACTGCAGTGTCGAGTGGACTAGTTGCTTATTTTATTTTCAAGGGTGTGTTGTGCTGAGGCCCCAATAGAACTATGTTTATGTTCTTTCTCGTTATTTGAACTCTTTAGTACGTACAGTAGTACTAGTACTATGTCTTACTACTGTTCTTCTTGTCGTTGGTACTACTGCTCGTATCTTCATGTCCCTACTATACTTAATGCGTTCGTACTAGTAGTATAATTTGGGTCAGTCGATTTGTGAAAGAAGTTCGACGGAGCGAAGGAAGAAGACGGCAGAAGAGGTGGAAGAAGCCCTTCTAGCCATCCATGTTCCATCAAACGGCTCACAAGAGTCGACTGACCCAAATTGCTCCTTCAGATAGCAGGATCCATGTGGCATTCAAGGTCTCGAAGGTAGATTCCGCGTCCGCACCCGGTTTGCGGGCTCGACGCGCGCGCGACCGGCTTCCGCCGTGACAGCCACCATGCGCATCTCCTCTGCGCGGGCAGAGACGACAATGACAAGCTAGTTCCTCCTCGCCGGCGTGCTAGAGCACATGCTCGTCCTCCTGTTTGTACGCTACATGCATAGATGCTGCTCCACTAGCTGCTCGTGTACTTGGCAAAGAGATGGCATCGCGAGGAGGGACTATAGACGGCGTGAGCGGGTGAGCCTTCGGCTTCATGGCACAGGGATGGCGGCGACACAGCGGTGATGGGCGAGAAATTGTTGGCCGGAGCAGGCGGGCGCCAGCCTGCGCAACGGCGGCGGCGGCATATTGATGAGTGCGCGTATGGGAGCTTACTTTACTTTTATATAAGGTTGGTCAAACTAAAAAGAAAACCATACTCGTACACGTAAACATTAGACTTAGGCAGCGCTCCTTTTATTAGTTAGTACCACAGCCACGATACGGAATCCTGTGCAAGCGCGTGAACCGCGGCCGTGCGGTCGATCGAACGGTGCGTCACCGTGTCGCGCTCGAAGGACATCCACCGAACCTTTTTGTGTGTGTGAAAACAACCCTCGAATATTACTCAACTTTTTTTCCTGGGAAAGTTCTTGACGCTGCAATATTTCCATATATTTGAATTTAGCTCCAGTTCGTGTTTATTTGGATTTGGACGTTTTAGGTGCGCCCTAGTTTTTTATAATACTGATTTTGTGTGTGTGGCTGAGAGAGAACGTGTGTATGTGTCCATATGTGTGTTGTGGCGGAAGGGCAATGTGGAGATGGTGTGCATGTGATACAGACATAGAGAGGTGTGAATGTGCAAATGATCATGCATGAGTGAGACATAGACAGATGTCGATATGTTCTGTATACATGAGAGAACGGTCTTCTAGTTTACTTGTGTGTGTGTGTGTGTGAGAGAGAGAGAGAGAGAGGAGCATCCGTAACACAACAACCATCTCTCTTGATTCGTCCGTCCCTCGCATGATCGCATGCAACACATGCATCAACGTGCACATTTTGACACCCTCACCCGGCCCCTGCCCACCTCAAGGCCCGCACAATCTCTTCGTGAATACCCATTTCTCTCCTTAGGTTTGTTTTCTCTCAATATCTGACACACACACACACAGAGAGAGAGACAGAGAGAGAGAGAGAGAGAGAGAGAGAGACGCGTAGCATAACACACACACACCCTCCCCCGAGCACACAATTCATCCCCATCCAAGGTTATACGGCGACCACTCTCGCTTGTGCTTCTTTGCACCCCAACATGCACAACACCTCAATCTTCAAAGAGGGCATCGAGCAGACCGAAGACGGCGACCACACCGCGCTAGAGAATGCAGGGTCATTTGGAAGCAGGGTGATGTGACGATGGCTCACTGACTCTGCCCCCCCCCACCCTCTCTCTCTCTTGCACAAAATTACCAATCCCTCTCTCCCCCGCACAAAATTGTCAATCCCTCAACCCACGAGATCCTTCCCCTCTCATCCATGTTTTTCCAGCTCTCTCATCAAACATGTTGTCTCTTCTCCTTCCACGTATACAGAATCCGGATGCACACGCATCTCACGTATATTACATGTCTCCATCTTTCTCACAGACCTAACTTCTTCCTCTCTCTTTCTCTCTCTATCTCTCTATCTGTCTTGTTAGGTTTGTCTCCTACTCTCTCATCCACATACATACAATCTTTCCCGCCCTATCTGCTCCATCTTCAAAAGCACTCTCTACATGTTTCATTCACACATTGGGATATGTCAAAATGTTGCTTCTATAATGGCTGATGTAGAGTTATGGTTGTTTTTGTTGCATCCTACAAAGTAATAACTATGAAATGCATTTAGATTCTCATTTGACTCGGATTATGTGAGTTTTAGCATGTTGTGAAGTACTATAGACCTTGTATACATCTTGGGATTCAACAATGATTGTAACTATTGAATTGTATAGACCATTACATTCGTAGTCAATAGCCTAATATATTTATTCCACAATTTCAACAAATGATTAGTTCACTACAAACTAAGAAAACAAATGTGTACTCCCTCTATTTTTATTTAAGTCCGCGTATTAGCATTGGTCAAAGTCAAGTTTTGTAAACTCTTAGAAAGCTTATAACAAAAAATATTAACATATACAATAACAAATAAATACCATTAGATTCATTATTGAATGTACTTTCACATCATACACATTTTTTATGGTAAATGTTTAGATTTTTCTATAAACTTGGTCAAACTTTAGGAAGTTTGACTTCGGTCAAACCTAATATGCAGAGTTTACTACTACTACTCGCTAGTTGCTTAGCCGAATCACTCAACACGCCACACGGGGAGTCCAGTGTCACAAAATTTTGAGGTCGGCGGGAAAATCTCCCGCGACCCTGAATCGAGCAGTGGGAAGTTACCATCATAGCCTTCGGAACAGGCCTACGGATGACGCTTGGTAGGGGGCTGTTTTCGTAACTTCAGGTTCACCCTACCCAGCCAACCCCACCCCGGCACCCAGAGTAGTACACCTGAATACTCCCCATTTTCTATCCCCACCGCAAAATAGACTTCTCCACGGCACCGCAGCCTTCGTGCTCCTCCCCCTTTACATCGGCGCACTCGTCCACCGCAGCGCATCTGCCTCATCGACGACCTCGTACGCCGCACTGGAGCCGGTCCACCGTCGTCGTCGTACACGGAGCCTCTTCCCCGGCATCGTCTTCCACGGTCTCGGATCTGCTTCCCGGAAGCCGACGCCAAGCGCAGAAGTACCACCGTCGTGGACAATGAACTGACTCCCGTTGCCGACCATGACTCACAGAGGCCGCCGCGACCATCGTTCTCCTCCTCGATTGGTAATGTGTCTATTGAATCACTTAGCAGTACATGTGCAGTTCCAATTTTGTTCATACCTACCCTTCAAATTTCCTGGGTGCTATTGTTCCTGTAAAAGTAATTGGTTATAGCCTCCATTGTCCAACAGAATATCAGCTTGGGTAGGTTTTTCATCTGCAACCAGTAGTGTGGCAAATGATGGAAAGGTTTTTAGAACTAGCAAGATGCCCATGCGTTGCACGCATCAAGATGCATTTGTATGAGTAGTTTATCTTGTGGGAGAAAAGGATGAATGAGGGAAGGCCTTATTTGCAAATCTGGAGAGGGGTATGGGTATCTTTTTGCAAAATTCCCATTTGTTTCCTTCCTATCTGTCAGATATAAATCGAACGACCTATATTGCAAGAAAAAAAGTATAGAGAAAAAAAAGTAGACAGTAGAGAAGTAGAGATAAATATTAAATATTAAGTATAAAATATATATAACAGTAGAGAAGAGAGTAGAGATAGCAGAGACGTTAGGAAAGGATCGCGCGCGCACGGGAAAAAGCAGTCGGGCGTGCGCTAGTTTTGGCGCACGGCGTCCGGCTCGCTTTATAAAATCCAACGCCCTCCCACCGCTATGTGCCTTGCCACCGCTCTCTCCCCGCTCTATGCCTCGCCACTACTCTCTCCCTGCTCTTTTTCGCCTCGCCGCTGCCGCGCCACCATGCCGCCGTGTCGCCGGGAAACTTGGGGATACCGCGGCGTCCGCGCGCGCCCCTCCGGCGGCTTCTCCGCCGAGATCCGGTTCCGCGGGATGCGCCTTGGCCTCGGCAATTTCGACACCACCAACAAGGTCGCCCGCGCATACGACGCGGCGGTGTGGCGCCTCTGGTGGCCTCATAGAACATTGAACTTCCCCAACGTGCCGACGCGGGAGCGGGCGCAGGAGCTCACGCCTCTGCTGCGGCTTAGCACCGACGAGGATCGTCGCGACAACCGGAGGCGGGAGCACCTTCTCGGCATCGCTGAGATGGACGAGGAAGCCATGGCACTGTGGCGCCAACACTTCCCGCAGGACATCATCAATGAGCGCGAGTTCTATGCGCAAAGGAGGGCGGAGAGGGATAAGAGGAGGGCGGTGCGAGCCGCCTATCGCGAGGACAAGCGTAGGCGAAAAGCGGACGCTTAAGTCAACATGAGGCTAGGAGCAGCGTCGCCCTGGGAATCCGACGACGATCGGTATCTTAACGCATACACTCAGACTTTAGAGGAGGACATCATCGAGGAGGAGTCGGACGACGAGGAGTAGTTGAATTATCTTTTTTTATCTATCTATGTTGAGAACTATCCTCTACTCTATAGTCTCTACTTCTCGATCTCAGCACTGTAAAACTTTTTTAAAGTGCCGCGTGTTGCGATTCTGTTGGAGATGCTCTAACATGGCAGACGAGTGCTTTAATCTTGCCCACAAGATGCGCGAGTATTACTACTAGTATATTTTTCTTGCCATGTTGAGATTTTAAAACCACGAGTGGGAGCATGCAGAGGAGCAATGAAGACCAAACACGGGATATTCGGGACATCTTCAAGGAGCGTGGCAAGTTAAAGAGGAGCTGCACCGAACCTGTAAAACGAGCTTTGGTAAGTAACACCCTTTCAATTACTTTCGTTTAGCCTCGTGTTCTTCGATGTGTATATGTTGTAGTTTCTGTTTCTCTTAAGCGTGGTGTTCTTCGATGTGTAATAAGAAGAGTCTTAATCGTCCTAATGCTTTCGTTTTTAGCTTGATGTAGGAAGTGGGTGTTCTCACCTTGTAGTCTGTTTTTATATTTTTTTCCTTTTGAATTCACTTCTCCGAGTTCTGTTTATCTGGCTTCTACTAAATGGATCTAGGTTGCTCTGAGTATTGATCTAAAAAAGAAGTAACTTCATGTCAGGATGCAGTTCCTGCGAGGAGGGAAGTATGGTCAACCTCGAGATCATGTTTCCAAAATGAGGCTGGATTACACACAAGGTGCCAGTTCCCTAATGATGCTGGATTAGACACAAGGTGCAAATTCCCAGATGATGCTGGATTACACACAAGCCAGGTGGAGTCGTCAGCTGTTCGTGTCCTCGTGGCATTAGTAAAGGCTGAAAGAAAGCGTGCAGCAGCCCTTGAGAATGTAGCTGAGTTCCTGAAGAAGCGAAAAGAGCAATCAGATGCTCTCTTCACCCAAGCCAAAGAAGAGATGGAAGAAGCCAGAAATAAGCTAGCAGAGGCAGAGCAGGCTAGGCGTCTCCTGCTATCTAAAACTGTTGTCAATACAAAATTTCCTTCATAATAGCTAGGTTCAAATGTTTATCCAGTCAGCATGCCTGTTGTGATGTCCGTGCATCTACTGATGTGGCACAAAATGTTTTTTTTGGGTCATGTAATAACAACAATTACTTTCCAAACAATAACAGACGAAGCATTGGACATGGTATAGTTCACGCGCAAGCCCGACATTCCAAGTTCAACTTCCACATCAAACTCATGTTCACAGATATCTGCACATTCATACATAATGTCCACAACCATGATTCACTTCAAGCCAAAAAAATGTGAGGAAATAAAGAAAAACCTCTACTAGTTCCTGCTACCAGTGCGAGCACAACAAGTCAAGACCATGCATAAATTAATTATATTTTAGTCATTTTTTGTGTTCTAAAATGCCTGCCGGCTCGCGGAAGGACGTGTTGCCGGCACACGCGCGGATTCAATGAAGGCAGGCGGGGCAGTCTTAAGCTGGTTGCACGCGGCGAGGAGGCGTGCTCAGCCGGGACTGTAGCGAGTGCGGCCCTCTTGGCCGGCGCGCCGGTTCAATGCCTGCGCTATGAGAGGTCGCGTCCGTGTCAGAGCAATCACTCCCTCCAATCCTTTTTGTTTGGGTATAACAAAATCTTGTTTTCCATTCACATTTTACAAGTAAAATTCGTGCACAAACTTTGACCCTAAGTACGATGGGGACTAGTAAACCAGAATGGAGGTAGTAATTTTTTAATCAAAGAATAGTTTGCCCTTCCGATTTTCATTACTGAAAACCAGCATCTAAATCTAAACCATAGTATTTTCCCTAGAGCTACCAGGTTCAACATCTCGCAACATAAACCCATACAACCATACGCCAAGGAGGTACGTAGTACTATGAATTCCATTTTCGCTCCATACCAATCGTTCTAAAAACTAGTTACTACTTATAACGCGCCATTGAAAATCGGAACTCTTAACCCCGCTAAAAAATGATATTTTAAACGTGGCTACTCGATCTGTGGCAACTGGCGAGCCACCGCGCTCCAAGTCGTTCACCTGTGGTCCCGACCATCAACTCCTACGGATCAAATTATCACGCGAGCTGACTATTCCTACAAAGGTGCCCCACCACGTACCCGGTACCCGCGAATGCAGCAATCGTGCACCTAGGGTTTTAGGGTTTATTTGTTAACGTCGCCTTTACGTAACACTCATGTGTGCGAGACAGCGAGAGGCCGACTGCGTGCGTGCGCCTCTTCTCTTCGTATATGTACTCCACCGTTTGTCTGGTGTCCAAAAAATTATAATAACTACTAGCAATGTGCCAATGCGTTGCCACACGATCAAAGTAGATTAATACATATTCACCGATTTGATAGAAAAAAAGTCTAGTTTTGAAATACGTATATCACTAAAAATATGTTATGTTTCACTCAAAATATATTCCTTTGGCGGTTTTGATGAGATAAGGGAGGAATGTTGTTGGTTTCAAGATTCGAGAAGTGGTATATGTCTAATATCTACTCTTACTAGCAAGATGCCCGTGCGTTGCACGGAACATCAAGATCTTGTGGGAGAAAAGGATGAACAAGGGAAGGCCTTATCTGCAAATGTGGTGAAGAGTGCGGGTAAATTGCCATAGTTTCCTTCCTATCCGTCAGATATAAATCGGACGACCTACATTGCAGGATGGCAGGCCCACCATCATCACCAACTCTATTTTTATCCCTACTCTTATAAAAAGCATTGTCGGTGATGATCGTGTGCCTGCCATCCTACAATATAGGCCGTCCGATCTATATCTGACGGATAGGAAGGAAACTATGGCAATTTTGCAAAAAGATACCCACACCCCTCTCCACATTTGCAAATAAGGCCTTCCCTCGTTCATCCTTTTCCCCCACAAGATAAACTACTCATACAAATGCATCTTGATGTTCCGTGCAACGCATGGGCATCTTGCTAGTTGTTGCAAAAAGCCCATGTGTGTGTGAGAGAGAGGGAGAGTGGAGGAGGACGGAGTGCATGTGTGACAAAACACAAGGAGTGTGTGTGCGATAGGTATCAACTTAAAATGAGGCGATAGTGTGTGTGTGCACGATCGAGAGGGCGTGTCTCAAGAAGGGAAGAAAAATCTACATAGATACAAGGAGCGGGAGAGATACATGTATGCGATAGTGGAAGCACGAGTGTGCGGGTGTATAAACCTATCTAGAGGCTAGCTAGTCGATAAATGTTTGTGAGAGAAATACGAGTCGGGGTACGAAAGCGAGAGTTTTGTGTGTGCGAGAGAGAGAGGGTAGTCGGGAAGGGGAGTGGAAGCAGGAGTTGTGTGTGTGTGTCTGTGAGAGAGAGGGGGGGTTGTCTGATCGGTAAACAAATGAATAATGTCAGTCTGGGATGGAGACGAAAAGGAGACCGCAACAAATGTTGTGTCTACAGGAGAGAGAGAGAGAGAGAGTAATTTTAGTGGTATGGGTCATATGTAGAGACATATAGGGTGTGTGAGAGAATCCCATAGAGAGAAAGACAAAGTGAAAGACGAGTGGAGACTGTGTGTGTGGCGGTGAAAAAGAAAGCTTAGGTACCGAGTGATACCAGAGAACAGTAGAGACGTGAGAGATAATGAAAACCGTGTAATGTATAATGATAGGGAGAGTGTGACACTTCTCAAGGGAGACGTCGAGAGACCATGTTTGCGAGGATAGGAGAAACATGAAGTGAGCGTGCGGGTGAGCTGGAGAAAAGAGAGTGATAGCTACCTGAAGGAGCATGCATGCGAGAGAGATGGGCGTGAAAGGAGTGAACATAAAAGGGATTCAAATATTTACATTCGAGATGATGATACATGTAATCCATACTCGAACCAAAATTGATCTATCAAACATTCATACTCATATGAATTCACGCACATCTATGTTATTTAATATGTAGATATTACTGATCCATACATTTTAGTAGAACATAATTTGGTTAATTTTTTTCGAATTCAACCTTAAGATTTTGAGATCGTTGTATTTGTAAATCATATTATACATATAAAGGAGCAGAATTCTTTGTTGTGCTTTTGAAAGTATATATAAAAAATGATGTATATAGAATGTAATTCCAATTGAAAATGGATCCCGCCCGAAAAAAATAGAATACAAACGGGATTCGAATTGAGTTGGCACGGTAAACGTGCACTGTGCAAAATTTGAACGAAGCGGGGAAAGTCGCAGTAACCGCCCGAAACCAAAATCTGCGAGATGGAAATTACTACTGCCTATCCCTGCCACGCAAAGCCTATCTGCTGGATTTCTATAGGTTTCGATAGGGGTAGGTTTGTAATTTCACCCAAATGTGACGTAACCGCCTCTCACCCGGATTCATACACGGTGGGCGCCAAAACACAGTGTGTCCTCGGCCGAAATCGACTCCCTCCCCGATTCATATTCATACACGGTGGGCGCCAAAAACAAACTCTCGTCGGCAAATATTCGGTGTATGCGAGATTACCGTCCTATCCCCAACCGACTAATGTTGCTGTGATGTAGTAGAAATTTGAAACGGGGGCTAAGTTTGTAAATTTCCTCGCATTTGAGACAAGCGCGCCCTGAATACATGGTTCCCCCCTTCCTCTCTACCTCCCTTTCCCCATTCGTACTCCGTGGGCGCCAAAACACCCTCTCCACCCCACCTCCTCCGTCCGCCGCCGTCCGCCACCCCATCCACTGCCGTCCTCCTCCACCATGCCGGAGCTGATACCCCGACGCCGCCGTCCATTACAAGAGATCGACCTCTCTCATCCACGGCTTCGGACCGGGATCCTTGCATCCCGTCCTCTCGCTTCATCCCCGCCGTCGTCCACCTTGCCGGCGCCGCTCCTACGACCGTCTCGTCCACCGCGCCCCGCCGCCACCGTCTACCCTCCTAGATCTGGTTCCACGCCGCCGACAGCCATCGCTACCGCAGCACCGTCAAATTCTCAGCAGATGCGTACACGGCGCCGCACCAGAGGCGGTACTCTTTCGTATCTGCTCAACTTATTTATCGCAGCAAGAAAATAGATCGCCACTGCTTTACTCTGATTTCTTGTCTTGGTTGCGAAGTTGCCTTTGTCCGGTTTGCACCTTCAGATCCGCCATGGCACGCTCAACACTATACTCCCAATGCTTATGGTTTTCCCCTTTTATATTCCACACTAGTTAAATCACAGTAGACTAAATTTTTCAGAGCTCGCCGGAGTTCGCCGGTGCGAACGAAGGGGCTCGGGTGGTTGTGGGGCCTCGCCGAACGAAGAAAACTCGACGCGGGTGGGGGTTGGGCGGGGTGGGGTGGGGTGGCGGAGGAACACAGGCGGTGGGGGCCGGTGGTCCGGCCGGCGGCCCGTGCGGTGTTCTGTATGGGAAGAATCAGAGACGAGGAAGAAGATGGGTTAGGAGACGTAGGATCTTCATCCAACCGCCTGAAATGGTCGAGAGACAGCTGGGAGTTGCATTCTTAATGCGCTCTGGTTCATCATGTGTGGGCACTGCGCAACCAACATTTTATTATCCAAAATCTGCTTGCTCTTCTTTACCATGTTCCTCTTCCGTTCTTCTTTAATATGTACTCTCTCCGTTCCTAAATACAAGTCTTTGTATAGATTCCACCATGGACTACATATGGAGCAAAATGAGTGAATCTACACTCTAAAATGTATCTGGATACATCTGTATGTGATCCATAGTGGAAATCTCTACCAAGACTTATATTTTGGAACGGAGGGAGTATGATAGTAGTACAGTATGTTCCTTGTACTGAAGATGAGCAGGGACATTTGCAGTGTAGAGGTCTATACGGTCGGTTGTGATGGACACTTTGAGCCTCTTTGATTCGTAGGATCTTGTAAACATAGGAATAGGATTTGTAGTGGCCTGCCCACTTGAATCCTATAAGAATAGCAAGGAAATGCGGGGAGCTGTGTCGCCTTTGAGAGTTACACTGATATTAACAGTACCGCACCTTCACTTGAAGAGAGCTGGTATCCGAAGCCTTTCTAGCCGTACCGGCAAACTAGCACATATATTCCAGCAAGTTCCACTTTGCTGATTTTACTCTGATGCTTAAGGTTTTCCCGTTATATCTACACTATGATCTGTGTAGCTGCTTTGTGTCGCACTAGCAGCAGTCCACTCTTGAAGCTAAACACTGCAATGACTTACAAAATTGGCACCAAGGCATTGAGTGCCATTCTGGATGCAATGAAACTCATACGCTCCCCACCTGTTGACTCTTGTTCAGAATATGATCCTAATGACTCTTGTTCAAAATTGCCACATATAGAGAGACAACATGGAATTGCATTTCTTTGGGCGCTGTGATTCATCATGAGTGGGCAACCAACATTGTATGCAATGAAGCGGAACCTCAAGAATATGCTTCCTCTTCTGTTCTTTAACATGTTCCTCTTTGTTTATTCTGTATTTAGTACGTACAGTATGTTCCTTGTCAGGAAGGGGCGCAGGGACATCTGCAGTCAACAGCTGATAGAGCTGGCCTGTACGTGATCGATAGGCTTTCAATTACTAGCGGCAATACAACACCGTATTTTCAAGCCAGTTCCACTTTCCCGATTTATATATCGTGGTTATGGTGTACCCCTGTTATGTACACTATGATCTGCCTAGTTGCTGTGTGCTCTTGTTATCATGGTTTGGCAATAAACTCTCTATACAGTATATTATGAACCTGTCATCTGCCAGCTATCCTTACTTCTGGAGCCTATTTTTTTGTGTACTTGTGCCAGATTATATAAATGCACGCACCATATTACAGCACACATGAGCTCTCTCATCAGAATCCAGTGATAGCACACAAGTGTTTACAGGGGCGCCCCTATATTAGAATATCATCTGCATTACAAAGATAATCTCACAACTATTTATGTTTTCATGGTTCTCAGATATTATACGCAATTACAGTGAATATCAGAATCCGCGCATCAGAAGAATATTGTGGAACACTGCAATGACTTACAAAATTGGCACCAAGGCATTGAGTGCCATTCTGGAAGCAATGAAACTCATACGCTCCCCACCTGTTGATTCTTGTTCAGAATATCATCCTAATGACTATTCTAACCTCGAGGAGTCAAAGGCAGATGGCCTGTCCTGTTCACCCATCAAGGTGCCTGTTCTAATTTGGCAAGGTTTTATTGATTGCGCGTATCTTGCATATGTTGTCTTGCATTTCTTCTACTTTGTTGCACCGCCATCTGCTTAGTTTACTCATCATATAACTCGAGATGCCATGCCCATCCATTATCAATACATATTCCATCTGTCATCATACCATGTTTTTCCACTCAAATGTTGTTCTTGTGCATCAGACATCAAAAAGGAAGAGGGTGATTGCCGAACCCGAAGGAGCACCAGCAAAGTCCTTGAAAAACGTGGTGGTGCCGGAGAAATCAGACAGCGCCCCACTTATATTGGCTGTACAACCAGTGACACAAAACGTAGGACCGACTCCAGCAGACTGTACCCATACTTCACTGGCCACACCACTAGCCCCACCACACAGGACCTGCACTCCAGCAAAAGGTATACCGATTTCATTTGCCATAGCACCAGCCGTACCACAGAAAAATCCCACTCCAGCAAAAAGTACAGCAAGTCCACCGGCCGAAGACCTATCCCAACTGCAGAGACGGCCAATTCCTGCAGATTGGAACCCCATTCCATTTATTCCCAGTTTAAAAGACAATGCTTTCAATGTTGTTAGGGACTACGTGCATATATTCCCATCATGGGAAGATTATAGTGAAGACAAACACCATTTTCACATCTTCCTGTCCAACTTACGTGTAAGTGCTATTATTCATGGTTATTATTTTCCTGTTTTCTGCTGATCGAACACATCAATGATTTACATTACATTGTTGTAACTAGGCGAGGGTCAATCTGGATAGTCATGACGAGCAAAGCTTGCTTGTGCTTTTCAAGGAAGCATTGCAGCAGTATCGGTGTTACCTGAGGAAATCACACTTTGATGGCAAGTCTATAAACGAATTTCCGGTGAAGTCTCCTGTGCTAAATTTAGAAGACATTGAATGGAAAAACCTTGTTATGCACTGGTCTCGTTCCCAGGATGAGGTACTGTCTATGAAATCACATGACAATTTGAACTTCTACTTTTCCGCATGTGCCTTACGGATCTTTTTTGCAGGAAATCTGCTCGAAGAAGAATTCCGGTTTGAAAAGAACGACAGGATATCGCAAATATGCTGCCCGCTGCTTTGCTCTTGTTAGTACCTGTTGTCCTGTATCACTGTACTTGCATACATACCTGGTTCATTATGTGACAGCAGTATGCATGATAGCTTGCTTATCAATTGTTCGCTCCAAATTATCTGATCTGTATGAATGGTTACATTAGTGTAGAATATATCCAATGCCAATGAATTTTTTTAGCTCTGCATTGTTCTTGTAAGTACATGTTGTCCTTTATCAGTGTACTTATATTGACAGGTAGTTGTTCATGTACCATCACTCTGCAGCTTATTTTCCTTTGCCCTCCATTTTCTACACATCAGATCTATATTTACTCTTACCATAAGGTTGGTACTGAAGAAGTTTAGCTGTGCATTGCTCTTGGCTGTGCCTTTTGCCTGTATCGCTGCACATACATTTATAGCTACTTGGTTATGTAGCATCACTCTTCATCTTATCTTAAATATTCTCCATTTTTTCGTATATTATCACATCTATATATACTCTTAACAAAATGTAGAATAAAGGCAATGCTTATGAAGAAGATTCTGTGGTAAACTTCTTGAATTGCCCCCCCCCATCAGCATGGACAAGGGCTTTATAGAGCCTGTCTTCACCAGTAATGTAAGTTTGTCCTTCTCAAGCCTTCAAACTTTGTTGTGTATATTTGGTTAGGCATGACTGCAACAGCTGTTTATTTTTGGTGTTTGCATCAAATTGCATGTTTAAAGTTTATTATGTAGTTCATAAACAAAAGTTTGTCCTTCTCAATTTAAGTTTTCAGTTGTACAACCAAGTTCCTTCTTCATACCATGTAAATTAAACTATACAGAGCAAGTGATCTTCTTTTGCACTGCATGTATGCTTCTGTTCTTCATCCGTAATCCAGTGGTGTGGTGAACCTACCCACTACAGCACAATGTCATATTCTGCAATGTCTTAACTATGAACAATGTCATATCATTCTACTATTATTTAAACCGTCTCTTTATTTGCCAATCTGAAATGGGATAAATTGACAGCACACTAACCATTGATACTTATGAGTTCTTGATCTGTAATCCAGTGGTGTCGTGAAGCTGCCAACTCCTTCACAATGTCATTTCCTGCCATGTCTTGACCTGAACAATACCATATTGTGTTAATGCATTTTAAACTGTGTCACTTTATTCGTCAGTAAGAAATGTGATGAATTGTCAGCACTGATACTTTTATGTGCAAAACCTGTCATCTGTCTGCTTGTTTATCTTTCAGAGTGAGGAAGATATAAGTGTTGAACAAGCGCAGTCTCATCATCTTGCTCAGGTGCTTGCGCTGCAGCTCGCCAGCAGGGCTAACCTTTCTTGAACTCTATTGAAGTGCTGTCGGTTTTGTATATTATTTTGTCGGCGTGTTTATTTGCACTGGTGGCGATCTTTGATGCCCAGTGTATGTAATCTGCTGTCTGCTTGTGCTTTATTATCATAGTGGCGAACTTTGATGCCCAGTGGATGTAATATGCCGTAATTTCTTTATTGTATAGTCTAGGTTTTTTCTTATTCACGATGCTGCAGTTATTTTACTGTATATATATCCTGTCTTCGCAGTAAAGCGGCCAAACCGTAAAATTACGGTACATAATCGGGCCGTCATGCAATCACGATGTATGATCCGCATCATGGGCCCCGTCAAACTGGCCCACTAGTAGATTCGGGCCTTTAATAGGCCGAGTAACCCCGGCCCTCTTTTCGCAAGAAAACTCAATGGGCTTTTAGGAGGCTGAGAAGTAGGTTGGGCCTGAAACGTGCCGAACAGCTCACGGGCCGGCAGCAGCCCGAAATGGACCCCGGCCCATGATTGTGCGAATCAAATCACGGGCTTTTAACAGGCCAAAATTGTCTCGGTCCTTGTTTGGCCCAATCAGATATCGGCTGCGAGCAGGCCGGATGCAAACCGGGCCGTAGTTAGGCCCAACTATATGACGGGCTTTTAACAGGCCGAAATTAATATAGGGCCGAAATGTTAAACGGGCCCTTAACAGGCCGAAACTAATATCAGGCCGAATTACTAAATGGGCCTTTAGCAAGTGGGCCCAAAAGCATAGCGTCCAGTTAACGGGCCGAATCTGATATGGGCCATAATTGAGGCCAAAGCCTCTTAAAGGGCCGGACCTGATCTGGGCCGTGATTTGGCCCAGAACGTGGGAGGCTTTTAACGGGCCGGATCTCATATGGGCCATTATTAGGCCCGGAACGTGGCAGGCCATTAATGGACCGGATCAAATATGGGCCGGCATTTGGCCCAAAACATGCCAGCCAGTTAATGGGCCAGCCTACTAGGGCCCTCAAAATCTTGTGGGCCTACAGCTGGGCCGGCCTTTTAGTGTTGGTGAAATCTCATGGGCCTTTAGCTGGGCCGGCCCATTATGATCCGCAAGAATTTTGTGGGCCTTTACCTGGGCCGGCCCATTATGGCACACAAAAATCTTGTGGGCCTTTACTTGGGCCGGCCCATTATGGCCCGTGAAATCTTGTGGGCCTTTAGCTGGGCCAGCCCATTATGGTCCGCAAAATCTCGTGGGCGTTTAGCTGGGCCGGCCCATTATGGTCCGCAAAATCTTGTGGGCCTTTAGTTGGGCCGGCCCATTTAAACTTGATGGGTCGTGCCACGTGTCAACGTATCATAGGCGCCTTGTGTCCAATGAGTGCATGACATCTGTCCCAACGATGAGCCGACACGTGTTTCCTCCAGCCAACGATGATTTTAGATGTGGAAAATCCCCATTGGTCGGGGATGTTAACGGGTTATCGGATCCAAAACCCGACCCGATAGCTTAACGGTGTTCCGTTATGGTGGATGCCACATGTCGGTCACCCTTGATGAAAGCACTTCTGTGACGCACGATTTATCGTCATGGAAGTGGACACTTACGTGATGATAATTTTGGTAATGTCATGGAACACTTCTATGACAGCACTGGTATGACTATCTTGATTCTGTCATAAAATCGTCATGGATGTACATGCATGACAAAAAACGCGACCTACTGTGACAAACACGTATCATCACGGAAGTGTATTTTTTTGTAGTGGTGGTCTTCGCGAGACTTCCCTGGTCTTGTGCTGCCGCGGTCGGGGCCATGGTTGGTAGCGATGCAGCCTTGACCTGACGCTCTTCCTGAACCGCCACCAGAGCTGCGCTGGCGGAGTAGGGCGTGGCGGCGAGGTAGAGCAGTAGAGGCTCCTGAGGGTGTGGCGCCACCATCACCGGAGGGCTAGTCAGGTACTTCTTGAGACCTTGAAATGCTTCGTCGGCCTCCTGTGTCCATTCGAACGGGCCCTTCTTCTTCATCATCTTGAAGAAGGGCACGACATGTTCCCCCGGCTTGGAGATGAAGTGTCCTAACGCAGTTACGCGCCCGGCGAGCTTCTGCATTTTCCTGAGGGTTTGTGGAGGACTCATGTCTTCGATCGCATTGACCTTCTCTGGGTTGGCCTCGATCCCCCTGTGGGACACGAGGAAGCCCAGAAGCTTTCCAGAGGGAACGCCAAACACGCATTTCTCCGGGTTGAGTCGCAGGTACACTTCACGAAGGCTCGCGAAGGTTTCTTCCAGGTCCTGGATCAAGGTCTTCGTCTCCTGAGACTTTACCACAATGTCATCGACGTAGGC
Source organism: Triticum aestivum (assembly GCF_018294505.1). Taxonomy (NCBI): domain Eukaryota; kingdom Viridiplantae; phylum Streptophyta; class Magnoliopsida; order Poales; family Poaceae; genus Triticum; species Triticum aestivum. The sequence continues at coordinate 133,257,109 of NC_057801.1, forward strand.
CTTGACGTTTCTCCCGAGCTGCCGGCCCAAGGCGATATGCATCAGTCGCTGGAAGGTTGCGCCCGCGTTGCGCAACCCGAACAGCATGCAGGTGTAGCAGTACACCCCGCACGGGGTCAGGAAGGCCGTCTTCTCCACGTCTTCTACCGCCATCTTGATTTGATGATAGCCGGAAAATGCATCCAGGAAGCACAGCAGGTCGCACTCTGTGGTGGAGTCGACAATTTGGTCAATGTGAGGGAGCGGGAATGGATCTTGAGGGCAGGCCTTGTTGAGGTTGGTGAAGTCGACGCACATGCGCTCCTTTCCTCCCTTTTTCGGCACAACAACAAGGTTTACCAGCCATTCGGGGTAGCGAACCTCGCGAATGACACCCGCCGCCTCTAGTTTGTGGGTTTCTTGGATGATGAAGGCCTGCTTCTCGGTGGACTGCCGCCTTGCTTTCTGCTTCACGGGGCGTACATTAGGGCACACATTCAGGTGATGCTCAATCACCTGCCTTGGGACCCCTGCTAGCTGCTTGGATTCCCACACGAACACCTCCTTGTTCGAGCGCAGGAATTTCACTAGCACCTCCTCCTGTTCGGGGTCGAGATTGGCACCTATGGTGAAGGTGGCGCCGGAGGATCCATCCTCATCAACTGGTACCTGCTTGGTCTCCACCTTGTCTTGGATGAACAACTGCTTCTTCTTGGTCACCGCAACCCCCTTGGCCTTGGGGGTGTCGGTGCCGGCGGGCTGCACTGCTGCGGCTGTCTTGAGGGCGAGCTTGAACGCCAGCAGAGCATCTTTGGTATCCCCAGCTATGGTGAGGACGCCACTGCTCCCGGGCATCTTCATGAGGTTGTAGGCCGGATGGGTCGCTGCCATGAATTGGGCTAAGGTGGGGTAGCCGAGGATGGCGTTGTACGGGAGGCTGATGTGGGCGATTTCGAAGTTGACCAACTCTGTGCGGAAGTTGTCGTGGGTGCCGAAGGTCACCGGAAGGCGGATCTGCCTTAGGGAGCCGGAGAAACCACCTCCGACGCCCGAGAAGGGCTAGCTGGGTTGGAGTCGTTCCAGCGGCACATGGAGCAGGCTGAAGGCCTCCACCGAGAGCACATTGAGGCCGGCACCGCCATCGATGAGGGTCCTGGTGATGGCCACCTGGCGGTAGGTGGGCGTGCAAAGCATTGGGAGCATGCCCGAGAAGGCGGTGTTGACGGGGTGATCGTCCGAGCTGAAGGTAAGGTCGGCCTTGGGTGCCGCCCAACCTGGAGGAGCTCCGCGCCGCGTGAGGGCGGCGCCGATCTGGCGGACGAACGACTTGATGTGGCGGCCCGAGGGTGGCGCCTGCGAGCCAGCCAGGAGAGCTGCAATGACCGGGGGCGTCGGCGCAGCGTGGTGGGTGAGGAAGAGGTTGCGCAGCTCGTCCCAGGAGGCCACATAAGCCGCTGGCAGGTGGAGCAGCCACATGCGCGGGACGCCGGTGAGGGCCATGGGAAACCAGTTGGCCATGACCTTGTCGTCGCCCCTGGCCTTGAGGACGGCCTCCTCGTACGCCAGCAGGAAAACCAGCGGATCTGTTGCGCCGTTGTAGCGCGATGGCATCTCTGGCTTGAACTTGCACGGCCACTGCACCTGTCACAAGGTGGGGGCCAAGGCTCGGAGCCCCCTAGCCCCGGTGCTGGCATCGGCTGCTGGAGCTGGCGGCGCGTTATCCGCCATGAGGGCGAAGCATGGTGTTGATGGATAACGGGTCAACGGAAGGGAGAGCTCTGACGCACCCCTACCTGGCGTGCCAAATGTCGGATATCAGGTTACGGCAAAACCCTTAAGGTTCAAACTCTGGGGTGCGCATGAAGATCTACTCCCTACTGATCCACGCCCCAAAACCTTGCCGCGAATCTAGGCTAGCACGATGAACAACACAAGGGACACGAGGTTTATACTGGTTCGGGCCACCGTTGTGGTGTAATACCCTAATCCAGTGTGTGGTGTGATGGATTGCCTTTGGGGATGATGATGGACAATACAGAGGAAGAACAGCCTCACGAGGGGTATTCTTGAGCTGGTGCGGTGTTCTACTTGGGAAGGATTCGATCCGATCTCCCTCTACTGTCGTGGCCATCTCTATTTATAGAGGCCTTGGTCCTCATCCCAAATACTGAGCGGGAAGGGAGCCAACAACGGCCATTTTGAAGGGGGACATCTAGTACAAGCTATCCTGACTAAAGTTGGTCTTCGTCTGCCAAAGGCACTGGTGATGATGCCGTCTTGGGCTCCACGATGATCTCCATCCTGCCGCTCTGTTGGTCTTGGTATCGTTGCACCGATATGGAAACCTTTGCTTGATGCCTCGGTACTCCACGCCTGCGCTTGCCCCCTTTGCACCAAAGAGGAAATGAGGACACTGCGCTGGCTGGCGCCCGCCTGGTCTTGATCGTCATGGCTTGTGTGACGAGCACCTCGCGAGGTACTCCTTGCCTTGATCTCTCCGCCTCCTAGCGAGCCTGCCTGGTGAGGCCACCCCTGAGAAAGCCTTGCGTCGTCCGAGCCGCGAGGCTTGGCCCCTTGCGAGGGTCTTGAGTGTTTGTTGATGAAGACGGGCCGTACTGGGCCGCTACTTGAGCCACGCCGCAGGCCGCAGGCAGGCAAGTCTGGGGACCCCCGTTCCCAGAACGTCGACAGAGTGGGATCGCTATAGCATTTCTGATATTATATGTGGGTGATATATTGTTGATTGGAAATGATATATAATTTCTGGATAGCATAAAAGTATACTTGAATAAGAATTTTTCAATGAAAGACCTCGGTGAAGCTACTTACATATTGGGCATCACTATCTATAGGGATAGATCGAGACGCTTCATAGGACTTCCACAAAGCACATACCTTGGCAAAGTTTTGAAGAAGTTCAAAATGGATCAGTCTAAGAAAGGGTTCTTGCATGTGTTATAAGGTGCGAAGTTGAGTAAAACTTAAAGCCCGACCACGACGGAAGATAGAGAGAGAACGAAATTCATTCCATATGCCTCATCCGTAGGTTCTATAAAGTATGCCATGCTGTGTACCAGACCTATTGTGTGCCTTGCTATGAGTTTGGCAAGGGGGTACAATAGTGATCCATGAGTAGATAACTGGACATCGGTCAAAATTATCCTTAGTTACCTAAGAGGACTAAGGAAATATTTCTCGGTTATGGAGGTGATAAAGAGTTCGTCGTAAAGGGTTACGTCTGCAAGCTTTGACACCGATTCAGATGACTCTGAGTCTCAATCTGGATACATATTGAAAGTGGGAGCAATTAGCTAGAGTAGCACCATGAGGAGCATTGTAGACATAGAAATTTGCAAAATACATACAGATCTGAATGTGGCAGACCCGCTGACTAAACTTCTCTCACAAGCAAAACATGATCACACCTTAGTACTCTTTGTGTATTAATCACATGGCAATGTGAACTAGATTATTGACTCTAGTAAACTCTTTGGGTGTTAGTCACATGGCGATGTGAACTATGGGTGTCACATGGCAATGTGAACTAGATTATTGACTCTAGTGCAAGTGGGGGACTGATAGAAATATGCCCTAGAGGCAATAATAAAATGGTTATTATTATATTTCCTTAATCATGATAAAGGTTTATTATTCATGCTAGAATTGTATTGACTGGAGACTTAAATACATGTGTGGATACATAACAAATACCGTGTCTCTAGTGAGCCTCTACTAGACTAGCTTGTTGATCAAAAGATGGTTAAGGTTTCCTAACCATAGACATGAGTTGTCATTTGATAACGGGATCACATCATTAGGAGAATGATGTGATGGACAAGACCCATCTGTTAGCTTAGCATATGATCATTAGTTTACTACTATTGCTTTCTTAATGTCAAATACATATTCATTCGACTATGAGATCATGCAACTCCCGGATACCGGAGGAATACCTTGTGTTCTATCAAACGTCACAACGTAACTGGGTGATCATAAAGATGCTCTACAGGTATCTTCAAAGGTGTCTGTTGAGTTGGCATGGATCGAGATTAAGATTTGTCACTCCGTGTATCGAAGAGGTATCTCTGGGCCCTCTCGGTAATACACATCAGAAGAAGCTTGCAAGCAAAGTGACTAAGGAGTTAGTTACGAGATGATGTATTACAGAACAGGTAAAGAGACTTGCCGGTAACGAGATTGAACTAGGTATAGAGATACCGACGATCGAATCTCGGGCAAGTAACATACCGATAGACAAAGGGAATTACGTATGTTGTCATAACGGTTTGACCGATAAAGACCTTCGTAGAATATGTAGCAACCAATCTGGGCATCCAGGTTCCACTATTGGTTATTAACCGGAGAGGTGTCTCAGTCATGTCTACATAGTTCTCAAACCCGTAGGGTCTGCGCGCTTAACGTTCGTTGACGATATAGTGTTATATGAGTTATATGATTTGGTGATCGAATGTTGTTTGGAGTCTCGGATGAGATCACATACATGACGAGGAGTCTCGAAATGGTCGAGAGGTAAATATTGATATATAGGACGATGGTATTCGGACACCGAAAGTGTTTTAGAGTGTACCGGGTATTCATCGGAGTACCGGAGGGGGTACCGGACACCCCCAGGAGGATAGTGAGCCTATTGGGCCATTAGAGGGGAGCACACCAGCCCAAAAGGGGATGGCGCACCCTCCATGTCAGCCTCCCAAGTGGGGGTAAAGGAAATGGGGGGATTCGGCCTCCCCCTTCCTTCCCTCTTCCCCCTTCCCTTCCATCCTCTAACAAATACGGTAGGGGGGGGGCACTTGGGAGGGACCCCAAGCAAGATTCGGCCTACTTGGGAGCGCCTCCTAGCTGCTCCCTCCTCCCTCCCACCTATATATATGTGGGAGGGGGGCGCCTAGCACAACCATGACAATTGCTTAGCCGTGGGCGGCGCCCCCCCTCCACCGTTTACCCCCTCAGTCATATTTTCGTAGTGCTTAGGCAAAGCCGTGCGAAGATCACTTCACCATCAGCATCACCATGCCGTCATGCTGCCGGAACTCATCCATTACCTCGTCGTCTTGCTGGATCAAGAAGGTGGAGGACGTCACCGAGCTGAACGCGGAGGTGTCGTACCTTCGGTACTCGATCGGTTGGAGCACGAAGAATTTTGACTACATCAACCGCGTTAATAAACGCTTCCGCTTAGAGTCTACGAGGGTACATAGACACACTCTCCCCTCTCGTTGCTATGCATCTCCTTGATAGATCTTGCATGTGCGTATTTTTTTTATTTTCCATGCAACGTTTCCCAACAGCGACTATTACGAAGATTTGTGAAACTTACCAAACCATAGTCTCTTCTTGAAAGCGGCTTTCATGCTTTTGCATCATTCAACCATAGAAGATACACTAATAGAAGCTCACGCAACATATCATCTAATGAGGCAACTGATTGAAGTGGTTTACAGCTAGTATCACATCCTACTTTATTTTGTCAGTAGCCACTAATAATATATGGCATATACATCACATATAAACACTTTACAAAGGTAGAAGCTGTAACTTGAGGTTGTTGTTGGCCTCTTCTCCGGTGAAAACCAAGCGTGGGGACGAAGTAAGGAGCGAAATGACAAAAGAGCAAAATAGAAAGCTTAGGTTCTTTAGTAGGAGATATTTCATACAAATTTGTTAATGTCTGAAGCATTTACACGGTTATATTCCCCTCAAATAGCTAATAAATTCAAGTAAAATGGTGTGAAGGTTGTGAAGCAACTAACTATTCCGCAGAAGGTACATAATGGAGCATTCAACCGACAAGAATAGTGCTCGGTATGCAATATATTAGGTTATAAAAATATACAATGTCTAAGCACAAGAACTTACCATTCAAAAGCAAGAATACTAGATGCCCAAAATGATTCTTTACGAGTCATATATTTTCTTTCCGCATCAATTGATGTCAGCTTTCAAATATAAAACTAAATCCAAATATGAGATTACCATTATAAAAATATGGTATAAGCATAGAAAAATTCAACCAATTTAAGGATAGCATTGCTTACACGAAGAGAATCATGGTAGTGCATCAAAATGAATGACTTCTTTGTGTGTGTGTGTGTATGTGAAGATTTTAGCACAATTTGTTGCACTAGTGTAAAATGAAGTCCATAAGGTAGAAGAAAGAAACATATCTCCAATGTGAAGTATATCTTTCATTGCAGCACGCGTATTGAACAAAGCAAAACCATGTTCTTGCATATTGAACAAAGCAAAACCATGTTCTTGATTGTTCGTTTGTTTGACATAGTCTCAGTAGAAACATTGTTTCTGAGGTTACATTGGGAAAATCATATTAAATTTTGGACGCCGATAACGCTCACACGTGTGGGCGTTAAGAGATCTGGCCACACGTCTTGTATGGTGTCTAAAAGGACCAACCCACACGCCTACGTGTGGACAAAACAATTAGCACACACACGTCTTTTTTTTTCTCGTGGTCCCTCTCACACGCCTACGTGTGGACAAAATGAATAACGCCCACACGGCCTCTCTCAGCCACCTACCTCACTGCCCCGCACGCCCCGCGTGACAGCCACCACGCGTCCCCGCAGTTGCCAAGGTCTTGACCCTCTTTAATGTTCGTTTAACTGCAGTTGCCATGTCGATGAACTACAGTTGCCATGGTTGTTCAACTGCAGTTGCCATCTCAGGTCAAGTGCCAGATGCCATTTTGGACAACTGCAGTTGTTGCCATGTATGGTCTGGTTTACTATAGTTGCCATGATTTGAAAACTTTAGGGGTTGCCACCTACTAACACTAGGCAGTTGCCACCTACTAACACTAGGTAATTGCCATGTATGGTCTGGTTTACTACAGTTACCATGATTTGAAAACCTTCGGAGTTGCCACCTACTAACACTAGGCAGTTGCCGTGTAGCGCTACAAAGAGACATTGCAAAATATCATGTTTCGTGTAAAGAGAGAGTTGCCATCTGCTTACAAGCACACTAGGGCAGTTGTCGCGTACCCTGCAAAACACATGGCAACTGACATGTTCGGGTAAAAAAAAGAGTTGTCATTTGCTTATAAGCACACTACACGTGGATCCACGCATGTGTGCGAGATGCAAACGCCCACACGTGTGGGCGTTAGTATTTCCGTAAATTTTATATTAGGAAAATCATATTAAATTTCATAAGCATGTGAGCCTATGATTGTAAAGAAGTAAAATAAAATAATTACAATCCACACTTGCAATGTATTGCTGCCTTGGTAGCATGAATCAATAAGAAAAAATATCTAAAAACCAACCCTTTTTAGTGAGAACCTTGTACAAACCATGTGTTTAATGGTAAAAACTCCACTCTTTTACAAGTTATTTACGGTTGTAGGTACTCACTTCGTGCGTGGCCGGTTGTACACCGAACGAAGTATTTATTTATGGGAAACGTTTGGGCGCGGTGCGCCGGCCGAACTTTCTGCCGGTTCGCACGCCATGCTGGCAAACGCGCCCGTGCAGCGGCCTCACGCATCCCCGCTTCCTTCCTTATGCATCTCCATCTCCTACCTTCAGCCTACGTGCGCGCACCTTCCCCTCCTCCGAGCCGTGACTGGGCCTCCACGAACTCCATCGCCGGCGGCGAGGCGCTCCCTCGCCGGCCGCCATGGCTGCCTGCTGCCATGGCCAGATCCATCCCTTACCTACAGCCTTCAAGCGCGCGCATCCCCTCCCCTCCTTCTCCTCCCGGACAGCGACTGGGCCACCACAAGCTCCATCGCCGGCGGCCAGGCGCTCCCTCGGCGCCCGCCATAGCTGCCCACCCGCCATGCCCGGATCCACCTGCGTATAGAAGTGTTGCAACCGTCACCTAAAAAAGCTTCAACAGTCATTCAAAAAAGCTTCAACCATAGACATAAAAAGCTTCAACGGCACTGCACAACAAGGGGAAGCTGCAACCATAGTTGAATTTTGCTACTACCGGCGAAGCTTTTTGCTACATCCATCAGGCGGAGCTCGGACCTCGCGACGACGACAACGATATTTTGCTGCAACCGTAGCAGGATTTTGCTACTACGTTTTTTTTTGCTACATCGATGTAAGGCGGAGCTGCGACCTCGTGAAGGCGGCGACGGTGTTTTTGCTGCATCCGTAGCTTGATTTTGCTACGGCCGCTGAAGTTTTTTGCTACATCCAGCGAAAATGGCGAGCTACAACCAATGAAAACGGCGAAAACGACGACGTTTCTTTTTTGCTGCAACCGTGTCTCCATTTTGATACTTAAACAACGAAAAATGCTACAACGGGCAATTCTATTTGCTGGAACCCGTCAATCGCCAACGAGGCGGAGCTGCATCCATGGCGCGCGCGGGCGGCGAGGGCGGGATCCATCCATGGCGAGCGTGGGCGGCGAAGCTGCATCCATGGCAAGCGCTGGGCGGCGGAGCTGCATCCATGGGTGAGCGCAAATCTCTGATGAGGGCGGGCGGCGGAGCTGCATCCATGGCGAGCGCGGATCTGGGGCAAGCGCGGACGGCCGGCGAGGGCGCTCACCGGCGACGAGGAACGCCGCGGTGGTGCTTCAAATTCGGCTGTTTTCTGGCGAGGATATGGCGTGGTGTCGCCGGCGATCGGGCAGTTGCAATCTTTTTTTGGAAAATTGACTCAGAAAGAGGACAAAGCGAGAGACGGATCCGACGGTCTAATAGCTGTATCGGGCGGCCAGGGCTGGACCGGCCCAACTGTTGGGCCGGTGCGCCGACGCCTAGCGTCGCCCTTTATTTATTTATAAGGTTGGCCGAGGAGTTTAGAATTTCTTTCTACGATTCTGTGCGGCCCACCTTAATTCCTCCTTGACCAGTGCAGGTACAAGAGCAACAGCAGCATCCTTGTGCCAGTGAGCCCACTGCACGCCATCATCTACAACTTCCACCCCCTATCTAAGGAAAAAAAACATTTATACTACTAGTAGCTCTTTTTTTAATCTGCTAGTAATATAGTTTATGTCGTTGCTTTACTCCATCCCAAAGGTGAAAAAAAAAGGAGAGAAAAAGGGTCTCGCCTCACCTGCGGTCTCTGCAGAGTTTGAACTGGACAACGCGCGGGGAGCCAGCCAGGGTCTTTGCGAGTTTCACTCCGCTCCGTCTCTCGCCTCCGCGTCGCGTACGGGTCACAGCACGCGAACCCGGAGACAAACCCGGGGGACCCTCCCACAGTAACGCCGCCGCCGCTGCCACACCTGCCCCACGCCCCCTACACGTACCCCCTCCCACGCGCACACTGCTCATACTAAACCCCACCCGCCCGGGCCCCACTCACCCTTCCTTCCTCCTCGGCTCCGCCGTACGCGTTGAGCTGTGTGCGCGTTTATAGCTGGCCTCTGTCCTCCTCCTCCTCACCGTCTCTCTCCCTCTGTCCCCGCACTCCACTCCCCTCTCCCCCTCTGACAGCGCCCGGCCAACCGGCGCGGAGATCTCGCCGTCGCGCGGGAGATGAGATGATGCGAGCCGCGCTACTCCTGCTCGTCGCCCTCGCCGCCGCCGCCAGGGCCGCGGCGTCGGGCTTCTCCGGCTATGGAGGGGGCGAGGGGGCCGGAACGGCGGCGGCGGTGGAGGTGGATCCGTCGTGGCAGTTCCCGAGCCGCCGCATCGAGGACGCCTACGCCGCGCTGCAGACCTGGAAGCGCCACGCCATCTTCTCCGACCCGAAGAACCTCACCGCCGACTGGGCGGGCCCGGACGTCTGCAATTACACGGGCGTCTTCTGCGCGCCGCTGCCGTCCGACCCGCGCGTGCTCGCCGTCGCCGGCGTTGACCTCAACCACGGCGACATCGCGGGCTACCTCCCGCCGGAGCTCGGCCTGCTCGCCGACCTCGCGCTGCTGCACCTCAACTCCAACCGCTTCTGCGGCATGATCCCGGGAACGCTCCGCCGCCTCAGCCTCCTCCACGAGCTCGACCTCAGCAACAACCGCTTCGTCGGGCCCTTCCCCGAGGTCGTGCTCGACATGCCGGCGCTCCGGTTCCTCGACCTCCGGTTCAATGAGTTCGAGGGCGGCGTGCCCAGCCGCCTCTTCGACAAGCCGCTCGACGCCATCTTCCTCAACCACAACCGCTTCCGCTTCGAGATTCCGGACAACATCGGCAACTCGCCGGTCTCCGTCCTCGTCCTCTCGCACAACACCTTCGGCGGATGCCTCCCCGCCAGCCTCGCCAACATGTCCGGCACGCTCAACGAGATCTTGCTCATCAACAACGGCCTCGAGTCATGCCTGCCGCCGGAGCTCGGCCGCCTGCGGGAGCTCACGGTGCTCGATGTCAGCCACAACCAGCTCGCCGGCCCGCTCACGCAGGAGGTGGCGGGGCTGAGGAAGCTGGAGCAGCTCAACGTCGCGCACAACCTGCTCTCCGGGCCGATACCACAGGCCGTGTGTGCTCTGCCGCGGCTCAAGAATTTCACCTTCTCATACAACTTCTTCACCGGGGAGCCGCCGGCGTGCGCGCGCGTCGTGCCTCGGGGCAGCGACCGGGACAACTGCCTGCCGAATCGCCCCGCTCAGCGGACGCGGCAGCAGTGTGCCGCCTTCTATGCCCACCCGCCCGTCAACTGTGCGGCGTTCCAGTGCAAGCCGTTCGTCCTGCCTTCGCCGCCTCCGTCCCCGCCCCCGCCGTTGCCATCACCGCCACCGCCTTCTCCGCCACCACCATCCCCACCGCCGCCATCACCTCCTCCGCCTTCGCCATCTCCACCACCACCATTACCATCACCACCCCCACCTTCACCTCCACCGCCATCCCCGCCTCCACCATCACCTCCGCCGCCAGTCCACCACTCACCACCGCCGCCAAAGCCAGTCCACTCACCGCCGCCGCCAAAGCCAGTCCACTCACCGCCGCCGCCAAAGCCAGTCCACTCACCGCCGCCGCCAAAGCCAGTTCACTCACCACCGCCGCCAAAGCCAGTCCACCACTCACCGCCGCCGCCAAAGCCAGTCCACCACTCACCACCGCCGCCAAAGCCAGTCCACCACCACCCACCGCCTCCTCCTGCCCCGCATCCGCATCCAATGTGCCCCCCGCCGCCGCCCTGTGCCTGTCCGCCACCAGCATTGCCACCGCCGCCACCCTATTACCCCGGCACATTGCCACCTGTGTCCCGTGCAGAATATGGATCACCACCACCGCCACCCTATAACCCCAACCCATTGCCACCCGTCACCTGGGCAGAATATGGATCACCGCCACCGCCTTCACGGCAGTGATACACATAGATTCTCCAAAAAAACATCGTCTGAAGGAAGACATGGTTTTGCTCTCCCTCCTTACCTCTGTCCATGGATAGCAAGCTCACCAAATTTACGTGGTCATTGTCATGCTTAGCTGCTAGTGTTCTTGATTGATGGCTACCGGCGTGAAGAGTTAGTTGTAAGGTGGGCGGAATTTTCTGGATTATGATTTGTCGCCTGCGCATCGAGACGATTTGTGTTGCGGTGTTGAAAGGGATTGGCGAATAGGCCACAGATTGAAGGCAAATTGGGTTGTGAATAATAAGAGTTCGAGAGGGACAGAAGAGGATTTGTGAGTGAGTGAGTGGATTGTAGGTGCAGCAGGGATATAGTATGCGGGGTGTATAGAGAGAAGCATGAGTTCAGTTCAATTTAGTTAAATTCAGTCAGACATAAGTTTAGAACAAGAGATTCAGAGTGTTATTTCTTCCTTTTGTATCCCAGTTACTTCTTGGTTATTCGATTATTATATTATTTAGTCAGCATTTTTTTAGCTTTCTTCTTTTGTTAAGTGTTCTAGTCCAATCACTTTGACGAATTTTGTCATGTCTTTCCTGTTCCGCTGATGTGTTTTGTGATGGTACTTGTTTCTTGTGGATCACTGCTGCAGGTGACTTGCACTTTGCCAGAGTAGCAAGATTGGAAACATATTCTGCTCTGAATTATTAGGGGAAAACACCTGCTGTTATGGTTGCACTATGAGGATTTAGCCTGTGCCATCGAACTTCATCCGGAAAATTATTCTAGAATTAGTCTAATACGCCTCTGTATCAAAATTCTAGAATCCTTCTAATACTCCCTCTGTATCAGAATGTAAGAAGTTTTTTGACACTGCATAGTGTTAAAAAACGTACAGAGGTGGTACATTAGTACTAGTACATAGCAACTGTCTGCGTACTGTCCCCAAGTCCTACGTTTATGAGTGTCCTGCATCTGAGTTCCTTTTCATTTGCCCTGCCTACTGTAGCAGAATGTTAGAACTTGATAGATGTAAATTTGCGCAGTAGCTTTGCAAGCATATTACTCACGAAAGAATCTACGAAAGCCGCTGAAGTACGTGAGATCGGTGCAACTTTGCCTGTATCCTCTTTTCTTGATAAGGCATGGTCGAGGTGCTGGTGAGATCTGGAGCTCCTGCCACGTGCTCGCTTGCTTCAGAAGAATCCTGCCAGGGGCACCATTTTTCTTCTTCCCAAGAAACATATCTGATCCTGGAACCCTGTGTTCTGCAGCAGCGGCTGCTATGTTATCCTCATTGTTTACTTCAAGTCTGCAATTCCTGTTGTTAACTTTTTTAATTAGATTCATTTGCTGGTCTTGGAAGGAAAGGGGCAGAGAAGGACAGCCTGAGATTCCAATCCGAATTATTTTACTGTTTTGACCGTTGTCTGCTTACCCTTTGTGGCCAAAAGCTTGTGACTGTGATTGTTAACTAGTTAACCTTCTGCTTTCGTAGCAACACTCGCTTTGGTAGTACTCCCTCCGTTCCTAAATATAAGTCTTTGGAGGCATTTCACTATAGACCACATACGAAGTAAAATAAATGAACTACACTCTAAAATGCATCTATATACATCCGTATGTGGTCCATAGTGAAATCTCTACACAGACTTATATTTAGGAACGGAGGGAGTATGTTTTTATACTGTTAATTTTCTCCTGGAAGCTCGCAAGACGTGGTGACTTGGTGAGTGCTGGTGCTAAGTGCCACCACACTAGTACGCACACTAGTACGCACATTGGTCGACCGGCCAGCAGCATTTGGTTCTTTTGAGAGGAAAAAAGAAAGGCCATCATGGTCTGATATCGCACCCCTTTGCGTCCGGGACGACCGTTGCGCACCTTTTGCTGGTTTTGATCATGGCCGCTCTTTTGATCGCATCATTACAGCGCTCACTGGACGTTTGGATTGAAACGAGGGTAATTTTTTACGTACATTGTTCATTAGTTTCCTGTGTTCCAAAATATTTCATTTAGTCATAGTGGAGCATTTGGGTATTGACTGCGGGGAATATTGAGTATCGTAATTAGTTACAAAACATAGAATAACGTAGAATTTATTTCTACCTTGTTTCGTACTTCATGTTGATCATGTGCTCCTATATACATGCCCACAAAACTCAAGCAATATATCAATAAATTTCACCAATCTCCCATCTATTCATGTATATGGTATCAGAGTCAAGATGTCTTGAGTTTAAAACCCGGCTAACGCAATAAAATTGCAGCCCACTTTCGATCCATATTTAGGCCTGAAGGAACCAGACGTGAGGGGGACTGTTGACGTATAAATGCATAGCCCACTTTTCGTTGTCAGCTTGAGCTTTTGGGTGAACTGACCGGTGCGTGCAATTCCTACACTAGAGCCAGTCGTCAAAGCAAAGCCGCTCCGCCACTCCTAGCACCATGAAATTGCCAAATGGTGACCAATCAACTAGCCATTTTCGGGTTCGTCTTCTACATCTTGAATCCTCAAGCGAGGACCGATCCTTTCATTTTCTTGACGTGATTGTCGTGTTATAGTCCTTTTCCACTAACCTCGTCCTCAACTCGGGGTAGCTTGTAGACAACGCCTATAGTTCCTGCCACTTTGCGGCCTCTCACCCCTCTTCTGGTGATCGATGGTGAGGATGGAAATCGACTCTGCCATTGTCCAAGCTTCCCCTTCATGTTCGGTTGCCTCATTTGTGCACCCCGCTGGCTATCACGCCATTCAACTCGCCTCGCCCACGAAGTGTTTGAACGATTATGTCCCGTTGGCAACTTTTTTTAAAATATTTGTTTTCTTAATTTATGTGTTGATTTTGATTATATTTACCACTCCTGAAAAATGCAAGACATAGACCAGAAGAGTTTTTCGACGACTCGTCATCCAAGAAAGAAGAAGAAGAATTCAAGGTGGCATTGGTCATGATTATTAAAAGGAAGATGGGAAAAAGGGACGTGGTTCTTGATGAGCATACTCTACATCCATAATTTCCTTGAGTTTAATCATTATATTCTTGAGGTTACCAAAAACACCCCATTAGTTGTTACCTTTGGTTTTTTTTCTTTGTTTTGTGTTTTGTAGGGTTACTAGATTATTTCTTTAGTCTCATGGACATTTCGATGAAGAATGGAACCAAATTTGGAAAGTTTGGTGTATGTTATGAGAATCGAGTATATAGCAAAAAACTACCACATTGCAGGCTACGGCTACAAAACCTACCACTTTCTTAATTTTTCAAAAAACTACCATAAAATTGGTCCACTGTTCCAAAAAAACCTAGTCGCCGAACGATTAAAATTAAGCGGGGTTATGACAGGTAGGGCCCACCCATCAAGGTTTGGTCGAATCCTGGCTGACGATGCGCGTGGTGACGGCCATTAGGCCGCAACCATTTCGGCTGGTCCTGATCAACCCGAGCCATATTCTCTAACCAAGGTTATCAGTCCAGTAAGAAAACCAAGCAATACCTTGTTAGCAGCACCTCCACACAAACAACAATCCTTGCAACCCAACGTGAACAAGGGGTTGTCAATCCCTGGACGATTACGAGCAAGTTTAAATTGTATGGTATTTGATAGATAGATCGTACAAAAATATAAAATAAAATAAATAAAGTAAAAAACGCAACAAGGTATTTTTGGTTTTAATATATGATAAAAGATAGACCCGGGGGCTGATACGTCTCCAACGTATCTACTTTTCCAAACTCTTCTACCCTTGTTTTGGACTCTAATTTGCATGATTTGAATGGAACTAACCCGAACCGACGCTGTTTTCAGCAGAATTGCCATGGTGCTATTTTTGTGCAGAAATTAAAGTTCTAGAAATGACCTAAAACTTCACCGAGTCACTTTTTGAAATTAAAAAAAAATATCGGCGAAAGAATCAGCAGAAGGGGGCCCACACCCTATCCATGAGGGCGGGCGCGCGCCCTACCCCCATGGGCGCGCCCCTGCCTCGTGGGCCCCCCTGGAGCTCCACCGACCTCAACTCTAACTCCATATATTCACGTTCGGGGAGAAAAAATCAGGGAGAAGGATTCATCATGTTTTACGATATGGAGCCGCCGCCAAGCCCTGTTCTTCCTCAGGAGGACTGATCTAGAGTCCGTTCGGGGCTCCAGAGAGGGGAATCTGTCGCCATCGTCATCATCAACCATCCTCCGTCACCAATTTCATGATGCTCACCGCCGTGCATGAGTAATCCCATCATAGGCTTGCTGGACGGTGATGGGTTGGATGAGATTTACCATGTAATCGAGTTAGTTTTGTTAGGGTTTGATCCCTATTATCCATTATGTTCTAAGATTGATGTTGTTATGACTTTGCTATGCTTAATGCTTGTCACTAGGGCCGAGTGCCATGATTTTAGATGTGAACCTATTATGTTTTCATGAATATATGAGTGTTCTTGATCCTATCTTGCAAGTTATAGTCAACTACTACGTGCTATGATCAGGCAACCCCGAAGTGACAATAATCGGGACCACTCTCGGTGATGACCGTAGTTTGAGGAGTTCACGTATTCACTAAGTGTTAATGCTTTGGTCCGGTTCTCTATTAAAAGGAGGCCTTAATATCCCCTAGTTTCCAATAGGACCCGCCTGCCACGGGAGGGTAGGACAAAAGATAACATGCAAGTTCTTTTCCATAAGCACGTATGACTATATTCGGAATACATGCCTACGTTATATTGATGAACTGGAGCTAGTTCTGTGTCACCCTATGTTATAACTGTTGCATGATAAATGCCATCCGACATAATTATCCATCATTGATCCATTGCCTATGAGCTTTTCATATATTGATCTTTGCTTAGTTACTTCTCCGTTGCCACTGTTATGATTGCTACAAAACTATTACTGTTACTTTTGCCACCGTTATCGTTACTTCCATAGTACTTTGCTACTGAATACTTTGCTGCAGATATTAAGTTTTTCAGGTGTGGTTGAATTGACAACTCAGCTGCTAATACTTGAGAATATTCTTTGGCTCCCCTTGTGTTGAATCAATAAATTTGGGTTGAATACTCTACCATTGAAAACTGTTTCGATCCCCTATACTTGTGGGGTATCAAGACCTTTTTCGAGCGCCGTTGCCGGGGAGCATAGCTCTATTCTCTGAGTCACTTGGGATTTATATCTGTTGATCACTATGACGAATCTGAAAGACAACAAAACTAAGATCTATCCTTCAACTATGATGGGAGGTAAGGAACTGCCATCTAGCTCTGTAGTTGATTCACCTTCTGTTTTGAGTAAACTTGCAACACCTACACCTGCTATTGATTCCGATATGTCGCATGTTATTGATGATGCCACTTATGCTATGCATGATGCTTATGATTATACTACTTCTCTGCTTGATAATAATGTGCCACTGGGTGAATTTCTTGATGAACAACTTGCTAGGATTAGAGAGAATGAAATTACTGAAACTGATGATATTAATGAAAGTGATGATGAAGATTCTCCCCCTAGATATGAATTGCCTATTGAACCTGAAGGTTATGTTATGGATGAAGAAACTGCTAGAGACCTTTTTGCTTGCAATGATAAATATGATCTTAAGAAACTGTTAGTTAAGCTGAAATAAAAGTCTTTGAATGCTAGAATAAAATATGATCCTGCTTTTGCTAATTCACCTATTTGTGTTACTGATAAGGATTATGAATTCTCTGTCTATCCTGAGTTAATTACTTTGGTTGAATCTGATCCTTTCTATGTCTATCAATCTGAAACTATTGTGGCACATCTTACTAAACTGAATGATATAGCCACCCTATTCACTCATGAGGAAAAAAATTGCTATTACTATATTCTTAAATTGTTTCCTTTCTCATTAAAGGGTGATGCTAAGATATAGTTTAATTCTCTTGCTCCTGGTTGTGTGCGTAGTCCCCAGGATATGATTTACTACTTCTCTGCAAAATATTTCCCTGCTCATAAGAAATAAGCAGCCTTGCGGGAAATATTTAATTTTGTGCAAATTGAAGAAGAGAGTCTCCCACAAGCTTGGGGGAGGCTTCTCCAATTAGTTAATGCTTTGCCTGATCATCCTCTTAAGAAAAATGAAATACTTGATATCTTTTATAATGGACTAACTGATGCTTCTAGAGACCACCTCGATAGTTGCGCTGGTTGTGTTTTCAGGGAAAGAACTGTTGAACAAGCTGAACTGCTATTGAATAATATATTGAGTAATGATAATGATTGGACACTTCCTGAACCAACTCCTAAGCCAACTCTGAAGAAAAGGGGTATTCTATTTCTCAGTCCTGAAGATATGTAAGAGGCAAAGAAATCTATGAAAGAAAAAGGTATTAAAGCTGAAGATGTTAAGAATTTACCGCCTATTGAAAAGATAAATGGTCTTGATAACCTGACATAGGTAGTGATGGTAAATTCTCTCTATAGATTTGATAAGGGTGAAATCTGTAGGATCGAAAGTATGTCTAGAGGGGGGGGGGTGATTAGACTACTTGACCAAATAAAAACTTAACCTTTTCCCAATTTTAGTTCTTGGCAGATTTTTAGCAACTTAGCACAAGTCAAGCAATCACAATACAATTCAAGCAAGCATGCAAAGAGTATATGAGCAGCGGAAAGTAAAACATGCAACTTGCAAGAAAGTAAATGGGGGGAGTTTGAAGGGAGCAAACGCAATGTTGACACGGAGCTTTTTGGTGTGGTTCCGATAGGTGGTGCTATCATACATACACGTTGATGGAGACTTCAACCCACGGAGGGTAACAGTTGCGCGAGTCCACGGAGGGATCCACCCACGAAGGGTCCACAAAGAGCAACCTTGTCTATCCCATCAGGCCATCGCCCATGAAGGACTTGCCTCACGAGGGTAGATCTTCATGAAGTAGGCGATCTCCTTGCCCTTACAAACTCCTTGGTTCAACTCCACAATCTTGACGGAGGCTCCCATCTGACACCTAACCAATCTAGGAGACACCACTCTCCAAAAGGTAATAGATGGTGTGTTGTTGATGAACTCCTTGATCTTGTGCTTCAAATGATAGTCTCCCCAACACTCAACTCTCTCTCACAGATTTGGCTATGGTGGAAAGATGATTTGAGTGGAAAGCAACTTGGGGAAGGCTAGAGATCAAGATTCATATGGTAGGATTGGAATATCTTGGCCTCAACACACGAGTGGATGGTTCTCTCTCAGAAAATGAGTAGTGGAAGTGTAGGTTTGTTCTGATGGCTCTCTCCATGAATGAAGAGAAGGGTGGAGGGGTATATATAGCCTCCACACAAAATCTAACCATTACACACAGATTCCCAAACTCGATGGGACCTAATCAGCAAACTCGGTCAGACCGATTTAGTTCAAAATGTCAACGTTAGGAATTTCGATGGGACCAGTATAGTTATCTCGGTGGGACCGATATGCTAGGGTTAGGGCATAACGTAATCTCGGTGTGACCGATCGTATAAACTCGGTGGGACCAATTTCAGCAAATAGGTACACAGAGGGTTGATCAGGCAAACTCGGTGGGACCGATTCACTCACTTCGGTGGGTGTCGGTGTCAAAACCGGCGGCTCTCGGGTAGGGGGTCCCGAACTATGCGTCTAAGGCTAATGGTAACAGGAGGCGGGGGACACAATATTTACCCAGGTTCGGGCCCTCTCTATGGAGGTAATACCCTACTTCCTGCTTGATTGATCTTGATGAATATGAGTATTACAAGAGTTGATCTACCACAAGATCATAACGGCTAAAACCCTAGAAGTCTAGCCTGTGTGATGATGGCGTTCCCCTATGGACTAAACCCTCCGGTTTATATAGACACAAGAGGGGACTAGGGTTGTACAAATTCAGTTACAGAGAAAGGAATCTACATATCTGAATCACCAAGCTTGCTATCCACGCAATGGAGAGTCCCATCCGGACACGGGAAGAAGTCTTCTATCTTGTATCTTCATAGCCCAACAGTCCGACCCATGTTAATAGTCCATCCATCCGAGGGCCCCTTAATCCAGGACCCCCTCAGTAGCCCCTGAACCAGGCTTCAATGACGATGTGTCCAGCCCGCAGATTGTCTTCGGCATTTCAAGGCGGGTTCCTTCTCCGAATACTCCAAAATAGTCTTCGAGCACAAGAATCATGCCCGGCTCTGCAAAAAAAACATTCCACACACAACCGTAGAGAGTATAATATTCCACGAGTCCAATCCGCTGACAACTTTTTGTAGCATGACATCATGTCACCGCCCGGCCATTATTCGAACCATTTTTAGCCTGCCGCTCCGTATTTCGAGGTGCGGTTTCATTGGCACGTCTTGTCAAAGCAGAGATCGTGTCCCCTTATTGCGGGATTCTCATCAATATGGGCATGGGTAACCCAACCGTTCCGTTGGCATGATTCCTTTGGAATAGGCATGTTTTAAGGCCTAGGAGGGACGTTTGATATTCATTTCCTTTATAAAGGAGCAGAGACTCGTCCTTCTTCCTTTACTCCCAGCCTTTTCAACCTCTCCCACCTCGAGTTCCAACACCCAAAGTTCAATCCAATCACTTCGCGCTTCCCATCATGTCCGGTCTCAGCCTTCAAGGCCGGTGGGTGGCCTCCTCTATCTCAGAGGAGGATATCGTGAAGCTCCGGTAGGCAAGATACCTGACTGCGGAAATCCTCCACAGGCTTCCTTCTCAAGGGCAAGCTATTCCTACTCCTAGATCCAATGAGAGAGTTGTATTCATCTCCCACTTCCTCCGAGGGCTAGGATTCACTTTTCATCCCTTCGTCCGAGGGCTCATGTTCTATTACGGGTTAGATTTTCATGATCTAGCTCCGAATTCTTTTCTTCACATCTCGTCGTTTATTATCGTGTGCGAAGCCTTCCTCCGTATTTCCCCACACTTCGGCTTGTGGCTCAAGACCTTTAATGTGAAGCCAAAGGTAGTCGACGGGAAACAGGCAGAGTGTGGTGGTGCTGCGGTGAGAAAGCTAGCCAATACTACTTGGCCAAAGGGCTCCTTCACAGAAACTTCCGACCTGTGGTAGCGAGAGTGGTTCTACATCACTGAACCCCGTGGTACCAGGTGGGCAGCTACTCCTGCGTTCCGATCTGGCCCTCCGTTACAGCTCGCATCATGGATTAATAAGGGGCTGGACTGGGGATCCGTCGGTGAAGTGTAGACGCTGCAAAGCCGCATTTGGAGCCTCATTGAAAAGGACACCAGTACCATCAATGTAATCCAAGTAATGCTGGTCCGGCGGGTCCTATCGTGCCAGCGACGGCCTCTCCGCATGTGGGAGTTTAATCCGGAAGGACCACGAACCCTTCAGCACCTCTCCGACACGATGCTTAGAGGAATGTGGAAATCATTCTTTGGGACGCCAAAACAATGGCCGGGTACTACAGAGGACATTGGCCTTGACTGCAACCATCCGGATACCTCGGTAAGTACTCGACTTCCGAACACTGTTTAGTCAAATTCCTCATAACAATATACTGAGAAAATCATACTCGGCCAGGGATGGATAAAGAAGGCGGAGAGAATTAGGTGTTCGGCCCCTCTTCCCGAAGACTCAGCCGATCCGGTGTTAACAAGGATGCTGGCTCCGGCACCCTACCAAGTTCCGGTAAGGGAAGACAAAGAGGAGAGTGAGGAGGCCCAAGGTGGCCTCCATTCTAGAGGCACGCCAGGCACTTTGTCCGGGGAGATTGGAATTTCCACTTCCAAAGGTGGAAGGGAAGGGCAAATTGACATCCCTTCTCCTCATGGGAAGAAGAAGACCGCCTCCGAAGACTTGAAGAGAGAAGCTTCTAAGCGAGGGAAGATATCCTGGTCAGGGGGTTCTGGTTCGGGAGGTGACGTTGACACGCAGTCTCTCTATAAAGATAGGCCCTTAGTTATCATAAGTGAACAAGGGTGTTTTAAACATATCCCGTTCTTTCCTGGCTGTAAGGGTAACATTTATAATATATGTTTGCAGTCCGGCACGCAGCTTTCCTCAACAGTCCTCCTCTTCGGGGGATCTTCTTCCGGAGATGATGGAGAGCTAGACGCCTCCACAGATCTCCCTGCTTAATAAGGCAGGCGACGCCGAGGTGTCATCCTGGAGGATCTCTCCTGATCAACGAGCGGTGCAAGGGACAGTGAAGACCGGACCCGAAGGTGACACTTCGGCCAGCCAATATCCGGGGTGTGCGGCCCCTACGGGGACCAACAACAAAGGTCCCAGACTATCCAAGTTCCGAGGGACGACGCAATCTACTCTGGATCCGGAGGCGCCAGATACATTGATGGACACATTGTGACATGCGTCCGTCTTAGAGGAACATCGTACCTTGATGGGTACGGTGGTTAAGAGGGTTCGGTCCGCGAAAAGCGGATTGAATGAAGCCTTTACGAGCCTGCTAAGAGGCTTCGAGGTACGTAATGTAATGTTTTTAATTGTGTGATAAATGCAAAATGCGCTTGTGTATAGATAGTAGCCCTTGAGACTCTAGTTGGCGTCCAAAGGGAGGGATTAGATGGTCAAGAAATATATGCTCAGGAAATGATCTGACTAATTTGAAACACAGGTTGTTACATCTGTGGCAACTTCCCAAACTTTAGAGATTGCACATCTGAAGTAGAAAGTTGATGTGGCAGATGATGACATCACGCTTATTAACAGGCGGCTCGACGAGGCACAAGGTATGTTTTTGGGGCATTCAGTGTATGCAAGTACTATAATATGAGCATGACGCTGAAAATTGAACACTGAGATATGCATTACTGCAGACAGTGCCTCCACAGTTGAGACCCTTCGAGCTGAGCTCGCCCGAGCCAAAGAGCAGGCTAGGATAAGTAATGCGGCTGCCGAAAAGGCAGCTATTGAATTAAAGGCCGAGCAGGCTGCGCGGCGCCAGTGCGAGGAAAGAATATCCACTATGGAGCTTTAGCTAAAAGATGCCGCTAGCCGATGTGACCGTCTCGAGAGAGATAACAAAACCAAAATGCCTAATCTTGATAAGGCCTTACAAGAGGCGCGGGAAGCACGGTCCGAGTCTAGAGCGACTCGGGAGGAGATCCGTCAAGATGGGGAGACCGCGGCTGGTAAGTCCTTCTTATTGCAAACTAAATTTGGTGATCCAAAGTATGCCCTGCTGTAACGCCCGGATAATCTTGCTACAGTAATCCCACGCTAATCATGGCACGTCATCCCGATTACTGTTGCTATCCTCGCAATAATTCGAAACCGTTCAAATTCAAAATTCAAATTGATGAAAACAATAAAAGTTTTCAAAATTTAAAATAAAATTGTTCGGTGGTTGACGAATATTACAAAGGTAATTATAGTGCAACAGACATATTTTTATAAAATGGCTAAATGGATTAAATGATTTAAACAGAAAAGGAATAATAAAAGAAAATACAAAATGAAAGAAAAACAGAAAACCAAAAAGAAAAAAAAACAAATGGAGGGAAGCCCCCCCTCCCTGCTGGACCGCGGCCCAGCTGGCCATCGGGCCAACCAGGCCGGCCCAGGTCGGACCCCACTTCCCCTCCCTTATCCACTCACCTCCCCCCCCCACTCCCCACCGACACCCCACTCCACCACCTCGCCCCGGCCTCGCTTCGTCCGCCCCGACGCACCGTCCTGGCCACCCCCCCTTGCTCGCCGCCGTATGGGCAGCTCCTGCCGGCCCGCGTCGCCGGTGGCGCCCTGCTGCTCCCCCGTCGACGTTTCCCCTCCGGTGGCCGCCCGGCCTTGCCCCGGTCCTCCTCACCCCGGCGGTTTGGGCGAGTGCCCAGTCGGGCTCGCACCCGCACCCGCAACCGCACCGCCCTGTGCCCGCTAAGGCCCCTGCTACCCCGGCCTGACCTCGCCCCTTCCCCCCATCGGTGTCGTGCCCGCCGGTGCCCTTCTGGGTGCCGCGGCGCTCGCTCCTGGGCTGCACAGCCCCAGGCCTTGTGCCACTGACCAGGGGGCCCCATGCCCCTGTTAAAAAAAACGAACGAAATTGAAAAATAGAAATAATTATTTAATTAATTAGTAATTTGATTAATTAATTAATTTGCTTAGTTAACTACCTAATTAACTTTGATTAATTAGCCTAATGAACATATTTAGTCTAATTAAACCTGCTTAGTTAAACTAGTCTATGACGATGGGCCCCATTGCCTGTTTGACCAGTCAACGTTGACCCAGTCAACAGCTGACTAGACTGTTGACTTTGACTCTGACCCCACCTGTCATACACTATGGCTGGCACTGCACTTTGTGACAATAGTTTTACTGACTAAATTTTGGAGTTAAATAAATCAATATAATCATATAAAACTTTGGAAATTCATATAAAATAATCCGTAACTCGGATGAAAATACTGTCTACATGAAAGTTGCTCAGAACGACGAGACGAATCCGGTTACGCAGCCCGTTCGTCCGCCACACACCCCTAGCATACCGAACATGCAACTTTCCCCCTCCGGTTCACCGGTCCGAAAACGCGGAACACCGGGAATACTTTCCCGGATGTTTTCCCCCTTCGTCGGTATCACCTACTACCGCGTTAGGGCACACCGAACACCGCGTATTGCCTTGATATATTTTGTGGTGC
Source organism: Triticum aestivum (assembly GCF_018294505.1). Classification (NCBI taxonomy): domain Eukaryota; kingdom Viridiplantae; phylum Streptophyta; class Magnoliopsida; order Poales; family Poaceae; genus Triticum; species Triticum aestivum. The sequence goes on from NC_057801.1 coordinate 133,280,923, forward strand.
TTTGTCTGCTCTGTATTCATTATTTCTTCCCCCTCTTCTCTCCGGTAGACTACGAGACCGACGCTGCTGCTGACCAGTTCGACTACGGAGTTGACGACCCCTCCTTCTTGCCAGAGCAATCAGGCAAGCCCCCTCCTTGATCACCAGATATCGCCTATTCTTATCTATACTGCTTGCATTAGAGTAGTGTAGCATGTTACTGCTTTCCGTTAATCCTATTCTGATGCATAGCCTGACATTGTCGCTACATCTATTGATACCTTACCTGCAATCCTAAATGCTTAGTATAGGATGCTAGTTTATCATCATTGGCCCTACATTCTTGTCAGTCTGCCTTGCTATACTATCGGGCCGTGATCACTTGGGAGGTGATCACGGGTATTTACTATACATACATACATACATACTATACAGATGGTGACTAAAGTCGGGTCAGCTCGAAGAGTACCCGCAAGTGATTCTGACGAGGGGGCTGAAAGGACAGGTGGCTCCATCCCGGTAGAGGTGGGCCTGGGTTCCCGACGGCCCTCGACTGTTACTTTGTGGCGGAGCGACAGGGCAGGTTGAGACCGCCTAGGAGAGAGGTGGGCCTGGCCCTGTTCGGCGTTCGCGGACACTTAACACGCTTAACGAGATCTTGGTATTTGATCTGAGTCTGGCTACGAGCCTATACGCACTAACCATCTACGTGGGAGTAGTTATGGGTATCCCGACGTCGTGGTATCAGCCGAAGCACTTCAGACGTCAGCGACGGAGCGGCGCGCGCTGAATTGGACTGGAACGCCACTAGGCTAGGTCTGCTTTCGGCCGCGTACGCAACGTGCAGGTGTGCTATGGGCGATGGGCCCAGACCCCTGTGCGCTTAGGTTTAGACCGGCGTGCTGGCCTCTCTGTTGAGCCTAGGTGGGGCTACGACGTGTTGATCTTCCGAGGCCGGGCATGACCCAGGAAAGTGTGTCCGGCCAAATGGGATCGAGCGTGTTGGGTTATGTGGTGCACCCCTGCAGGGAAGTTAATCTATTCGAATAGCCGTGATCTTCGGTAACAGGACGACTTGGAGTTGTACCTTGACCTTATGACAACTAGAACCGGATACTTAATAAAACACACCCTTCCAAGTGCCAGATACAACCGGTGGTCGCTCTACCTCAGGGATATGAGGAGGGGATCGCCGGGTAGGATTATGCTATGAGATGTTACCTGGAGATGCTACTTGGAGGACTTCGACCTACCCTCTTCTGCCTGTTGCAAGACGAAGGTGACCAGAAGTGTAGTCTTCGATAAGACTAGCTATCCCCCTCTTATTCTGGCATTCTGCAGTTCAGTCCACTGATATGGCCCTTTACACATATACCCATGCATATGTAGTGTAGTTCCTTGCTTGCGAGTACTTTGGATGAGTACTCACGGTTGCTTTCTCCCCCCTTTTTTCCCCTTTTCCTTCCTTTCTGGTTGTCGCAACCAGATGCTGGAATCCAGGAGCCAGACGCCACCGTCGACGATGACCCCTACTACACTGGAGGTGCCTACTACTACGTGCTGCCCGCTGATGAGGACCTGGAGTAGTTTAGGAGGATCCCAGGCAGGAGGCCTGCGCCTCTTTCGATCTGTATCCCTGTTTGTGCTAGCCTTCTTAAGGCAAACTTGTTTAACTTATGTCTGTACTCAGATATTGTTGCTTCCGCTGACTCATCTATGATCGAGTACTTGTATTCGAGCCCTCGAGGCCCCTGGCTTGTATTATGATGCTTGTATGACTTATTTATGTTTTAGAGTTGTGTTGTGATATCTTCCCGTGAGTCCCTGATCTTAATCGTACACATTTGCGTGCATGATTAGTGTACGATTGAATCGGGGGCGTCACAAGTTGGTATCAGAGCCGACTGCCTGTAGGAATCCCCCTTCCACACTCCTTGGCCGAAGTCGAGTCTAGACATTACAAAAACTTTTACTAACTTGGCTGTGTGCCTTACGGGCCCACGTCGCCATCGGGTGGTACTAGGATCTTTTACTCCTCGACCTTTACTCTGGGACTCTGAACTCTTTTCTACTCGGGTTAAACGAATTTACTAACTCTAACATTAGGATCCCGTTACCACGTTCACCCCGAAGTTGGATAAGCCATAGTTATTCTGTAGGATAGCATTTTGAATAGTGCCCATGTTGTCATTTGACTCCATTGAAACATCTTTGTTTTCAGATGGAACCCACGAGGCAGGTCGTGCGCCACACTACGGCCATTGGTGCCTCAGGATCACCTGCTGTGCTAGCTGATATGATGACCTATCTGGGTTATCGCTGGCACCCTGAGTACACCGTCTACGAGGAGTACCAGGACTTTAACCAGGAGCAGTACCGTGCCATCGTCCACCTCTACTCTCGGGAGTATGAGTCCACTACCGTGCTGCACACCGCTCATGGTGTTGGAGTGACCATCGAGATGGCAGTCCATGATGCGGCTCATGCTGCTCTGACACGTCTTCGTGGAGAGTATCAGGCATTGGACACTTCCCCTTTCAGGCACATTCCTATCGCATCTGACGTTGGTGCGGAGGGATACTACACTGCCGCCTACTCCACCGTCACCCGAGAGCCCTTCCATCATCAGCGCCTGGTTCTGCATGCTGATGGGCTGGACCGAGCTAACAGAGCTCTTCTCCACGAGTTGTACACCACTCGTCAGCACCTTTACAGGGCTCTGACGCGGTTGCACCCCTTTGTCCGGTCTGGACAGCTGCCGCGTTCTGCGATCTACCCAGCCAGGACCGTGATGCCCCACGGTGTCGGATGGCCCGAGGTGGGAGGCTACTCTCCCGCACTTGGTCCTCTTCTGCCACCTGAGCGTCGGGTTCTACACCAGAGTATCCGCGGCCCCCAGGCCACTGACGTGGAGGACTATCCGTTGCCTCACTACCAGCTGTCAGGTTACAGCTACCTTCACAGTACCTCCTGGGACTGATGTAGTCTTGCTCATTAGTCTTAGATGCACTCGCGAGCCTGCGTGCCGCCTATGATGACTTAATATATGTACTGAACTCTGTGTACTGAACTCTATGTCCGACCCCTTTTGTAAGTTATGCCGACTAGCTATGTGGTATCTGTCGTGCTCCTTTCATTATGCATGTTTCATCATGAATGACTCTTGTCTATGCAAATTTCTCAATATTGAACTACCCCTGTTATATATTAACAGGATGGTTAGACCAGCTGGTCGTGGTCGTGGTGGCAACTTCCCACCACCGCCTGAGTACATGGCTGGTATGATCCAACAGCTTGAGATGAATCGCCAGTTCATGGAAAACATGATGGCTCAGTTTCCTCGCCCCAATATGAACCAGCATCCAAACACAACCACTCTGCAGGATTTCATACGCCTCAACCCAAGTGTGTACCGCAGCTCAACCCAGCCGCTGAATGCTGATGACTGGCTCCGTGACATCACCTATGAGATGGAGTCTGCTGATGTAGCCCCTGCCAGCTATGTCACTTTTGCTTCCTTCTTCCTGAAGGGACCCGCAGCGCAATGGTGGGACAGCCACAGGCGTACTCTGCCAGTTGGGACAATCATCTCCTGGCCAGACTTTCAGGCTGCCTTCCGTGCCCGCTTCATTCCTCAGGGAATCATGGACAGGAAGAAGCGTGAGTTCCGCAACCTCACCCAAGGCAACAAGACTGTTGAAGCTTATCAGCGGGAGTTTCTGGACTTATCCCGCTATGCTGAAGAAGACATTGCAACTGATGCTCGCAGACAGGAGAAGTTCCATGAAGGCCTTCAAGCTGACATCAAGCTCACACTTCTAGTGCATGACTTTGCCGATTTCGCCACCTTGGTGAACAAGGCCATCAATGTAGAGACTGGTCTGCAAGAACACCAGAGCTCTCAAAGGCGCAACCGTGACACGGGCTCATCTTCGGGCCCGCCCTCGCAGAAGCGTAAGATATGGATCCCGAACAGCATGTACCGTCCAACTGCACCTGCCCCAAGGCAGTCTTATGCTGCACCTCGTCTGCCGGCTGCTCCAACTAGGCAGCCGAGGCTTCCAGCTCCACCACCCCAAGCTCCTGTTCCTACCCCCGAGAATGGGTTGTGCTTCAGGTGCGGACAACCAGGGCACCGTGCTAGGGAATGCAACCAGAAACAGAATCAACTGGCCCTTCCAGCAACTGGCCGTGGGAACAACCAGGCCCGCAACAACAATGCCAAGTCCTATGGCCGTGTTCATGCCAACCACCTTGATCTGAATGAAGCTCAAGACCAGCCTGCTACTGTGATGGGTACACTCCTCGTGAATTCAGTACCAGCATCCGTTTTATTTGATACAGGTGCATCGCATTCATTCATGTCCGAAGATTTTGCATACAAGCACGATGTTAAATTTGAGCAGATGAACACTTTGGTAGTGGTAAAAACCCCCGCGGGACAATGTCAGACCTCCATGGTTGGCATTGACGTCCCTGTGGAAATCGAAGGGTTGGAGTTTCGTGCCTCGCCCATTATACTGAAGTCGTCTAACATTGACCTCATTCTGGGAATGGATTGGTTAAAGGCGCATACTGCTTCTATCGTTTGCGCCACTAAGACCGTCCATCTGCTACACCCTTCTGATGAAATAATTAGCTACGATGCTCATCTGGTTCGGAATGCCGAGGCCAGACTTTATGCCTTAAACGCATTGAACGCTGCACCACTTGAGGGCATTGAAAACATTCCCGTCGTGCGTGAATTCCTAGACGTCTTTCCTGAAGAACTCCCAGGGATTCCCCCTGCTAGAGCTGTCGAATTCGTCATCGACTTGAAACCAGGCACCACTCCTATAGCCAAGCGACCCTACAAGATGCCGCCGCATGAACTCCTTGAGCTTAAGGAGGAAATCGATAAATCTCTTCGAAGTGGTTTCATTCGCCCAAGTTGCTCTCCTTGGGGAGCACCTTCTCTCTTTGTCAAGAAGAAAGATGGGACAAACCGGTTGGTCCAAGACTACCGTCCTATAAACCAAGCTACCATTCAGAATAAGTATCCTCTTCCTCGGATCAATGATCTGTATGATCAATTGGCTGGATCATCAGTGTTCTCTAAACTCGACTTGAGGTTGGGTTACCACCAGATCCGTGTTTGTGAGGAAGATATCCCCAAGACCGCCTTTGTGACTCGTTATGGTTCATACGAGTACACCGTCATGTCTTTCGGCTTAACCAATGCTCCAGCCACCTTCTCTCGCCTGATGAACTATATATTCATGGATTACCTCGACAAGTTCGTCGTGGTTTATCTGGATGATATTCTGGTATTTTCCAAGAACGAAGAGGAACATGCTGAACATCTTCGCCTCGTGCTGGAAAAGCTACGAGAGCATCAACTTTATGCCAAGTTCTCCAAATGTGAATTCTGGCTTCCCGAAGTAACCTATCTTGGGCATGTCATCTCTAAGGATGGTATTGCCGTCAACCCTGAACGAGTTCAGGCTATTCTCGATTGGACTCCTCCGAAGAACGTTAAGCAAGTCAGAAGTTTTCTCGGTCTCGCCAGCTACTGCCGTCGATTCGTCGAGAACTTCTCCAAGATTGCCAGGCCTCTGACTAACCTATTGCATAAGGGCGTCAAGTTCCAATGGACAGATAAATGTCAGGAAAGTTTCCAGGCACTCAAGGACAAGTTAACTTCTGCCCCAGTACTAGCTCCTCCTGATACTAAGAAGGACTTCGTCATTTACTGCGACGCTTCCCGTCAAGGACTAGGCTATGTCCTAATGCAAGAGCACAAAGTGGTTGCTTATGCCTCTCGGCAATTGCGCCCTCACGAAGAGAACTACCCAGTTCATGACCTCGAACTTGCTGCTGTCATTCATGCGCTAAAACAGTGGCGACATTACCTGCTCGGTAATCGCTGCGAGATCTTCACCGACCACCAAAGTCTGAAGTATCTGTTTACTCAGCCAGACCTGAACCTCCGTCAGCAGAGATGGATGGAGACTGTTGCAGACTTTGATTTGGGTATTTCCTATACACCAGGCAAGGCTAATGTAATGGCTGATGCCTTGAGCCGCAAGTCTTACTGCAACCACCTCCAGGTTCACAAAGTCCAGCCCTCACTTGTTGAAGAATTCAGAAAGCTAAACCTCCATATTGTACCTCCGGGTGCACTCGCTCCCCCTCCTCCGGAGTTCCACAAGATGAATCTCCGTGTTGTTTCCCAGGGTTCCCTCTATACCCTGGCTGTTGAACCCGATCTCGTGGGCACCATAAAGACAATGCAGGGATTTGACTCTGAAGTCTACAAGATTAAGCAAGACCTCAAAGAAGGAAGTTCCTCATCCTTCACTATTGCTGATGATGGCGCCTTGTACTTCAAAGGCCGCCTAGTGGTGCCGTGTAAGAAGGAAAACCTGAATATGACTCAGGAGGTTATGAAAGAAGCTCATGATACGCCTCTATGTATCCATCCTGGTAGTACGAAGATGTATCAAGACATTCGTCAGAGATTCTGGTGGTCTAACATGAAGCAAGACATTGCTCGTTATGTTGCTGAATGTGACGTTTGCCGTCGTATCAAAGCAGAACATCAAAGACCTGCTGGAACTCTGCAACCTATATCTATTCCTGAATGGAAATGGGACCACGTCGAGATGGACTTCGTTACTGGATTTCCCAAATCGCAAAAGGGTAATGATGCTATTCTTGTCGTCATTGACCGACTTTCTAAGGTTGCACATTTTCTGGCGGTCAAAGAAACGATCACTGCTAGTCAGCTTGCAACTCTCTACATGACCAGAATTGTTTCGCTTCACGGTATTCCACTGGTTATCAGTTCAGACCGTGGCAGTTTATTCACTTCAAGATTCTGGGCAAGTTTCCAAGAAGCTATGGGCACTCATCTGTCTTTCAGCACTGCTTTTCATCCTCAGTCACAAGGGCAAGTTGAACGTGTCAACCAAGTTCTCGAAGACATGCTTCGAGCTTGTGTTATTTCCTTCGGCAAGAAATGGGAGGAATCTCTTCCGTATGCTGAGTTCTCTTATAATAATAGCTATCAAGCTAGTCTGAAGATGGCCCCCTTCGAAGTGTTATATGGACGAAAGTGCCGAACCCCTCTGAACTGGTCAGAAACTGGGGAACGTCCACTCTTCGGTCTGGATATTATCCAACATGCCGAAGAACAAGTCCGCATTATTCGCGAGAATCTCAAGACTGCTCAGTCACGCCAAAAGAGTAATTATGACCGTCATCATAAAGACATGGTCTATCAACCTGGCGAAAAGGCCTATCTTCGAGTTACACCAATGAAGGGTGCTCACCGCTTCGGGATCAAGGGCAAGCTAGCTCCTCGCTATATTGGCCCATTCACTATTCTCGAGAGGCGTGGAAAAGTGGCATATCAATTGGAGCTCCCGCCGAACCTTTCTCAGGTTCACGATGTGTTCCATGTGTCGCAACTCCGCCGTTGCTTCAAGGACCCAATCCGAGCTGTGGATCATGAAGTGCTCGAATTGCAACAGGACCTCTCCTATAAAGAGCATCCGGTCCGCATTCTCGACCAAGCTGAACGCCGCACACGCCAGAAGGCGATCAAGTTCCTCAAGGTCCAGTGGTCGAATCACTCTGAAGACGAAGCCACCTGGGAACGCGAGGATCGCCTGCGTGATGAATAGCCCGCGTTGTTTCCTTCTACCTCCTAAAATCTCGGGACGAGATTTCTTGTAGTGGAGGAGATTTGTAACGCCCGGATAATCTTGCTACAGTAATCCCACGCTAATCATGGCACGTCATCCCGATTACTGTTGCTATCCTCGCAATAATTCGAAACCGTTCAAATTCAAAATTCAAATTGATGAAAACAATAAAAGTTTTCAAAATTTAAAATAAAATTGTTCGGTGGTTGACGAATATTACAAAGGTAATTATAGTGCAACAGACATATTTTTATAAAATGGCTAAATGGATTAAATGATTTAAACAGAAAAGGAATAATAAAAGAAAATACAAAATGAAAGAAAAACAGAAAACCAAAAAGAAAAACAAAACAAATGGAGGGAAGCCCCCCCCCCTGCTGGACCGCGGCCCAGCTGGCCATCGGGCCAACCAGGCCGGCCCAGGTCGGCCCCCACTTCCCCTCCCTTATCCACTCACCTCCCCCCCACTCCCCACCGACACCCCACTCCACCACCTCGCCCCGGCCTCGCTTCGTCCGCCTCGACGCACCGTCCTGGCCACCCCCCCTTGCTCGCCGCCGTATGGGCAGCTCCTGCTGGCCCGCGTCGCCGGTGGCGCCCTGCTGCTCCCCCGTCGACGTTTCCCCTCCAGTGGCCGCCCGGCCTTGCCCCGGTCCTCCTCGCCCCGGCGGTTTGGGCGAGTGCCCAGTCGGGCTCGCACCCGCACCCGCAACCGCACCGCCCTGTGCCCGCTAAGGCCCCTGCTACCCCGGCCTGACCTCGCCCCTTCCCCCCGTCGGTGCCGTGCCCGCCGGTGCCCTTCTGGGTGCCGCGGCGCTGGCTCCTGGGCTGCACAGCCCCAGGCCTTGTGCCACTGACCAGGGGGCCCCATGCCCCTGTTAAAAAAAACGAACGAAATTGAAAAATAGAAATAATTATTTAATTAATTAGTAATTTGATTAATTAATTAATTTGCTTAGTTAACTACCTAATTAACTTTGATTAATTAGCCTAATGAACATATTTAGTCTAATTAAACCTGCTTAGTTAAACTAGTCTATGACGATGGGCCCCATTGCCCTGTTTGACCAGTCAACGTTGACCCAGTCAACAGCTGACTAGACAGTTGACTTTGACTCTGACCCCACCTGTCATACACTATGGCTGGCACTGCACTTTGTGACAATAGTTTTACTGACTAAATTTTGGAGTTAAATAAATCAATATAATCATATAAAACTTTGGAAATTCATATAAAATAATCCGTAACTCGGATGAAAATACTGTCTACATGAAAGTTGCTCAGAACGACGAGACGAATCCGGTTACGCAGCCCGTTCGTCCGCCACACACCCCTAGCATACCGAACATGCAACTTTCCCCCTCCGGTTCACCGGTCCGAAAACGCGGAACACCGGGAATACTTTCCCGGATGTTTTCCCCCTTCGTCGGTATCACCTACTACCGCGTTAGGGCACACCGAACACCGCGTATTGCCTTGATATATTTTGTGGTGCTTTGTCTGCTCTGTATTCATTATTTCTTCCCCCTCTTCTCTCCGGTAGACTACGAGACCGACGCTGCTGCTGACCAGTTCGACTACGGAGTTGACGACCCCTCCTTCTTGCCAGAGCAATCAGGCAAGCCCCCCCTTGATCACCAGATATCGCCTATTCTTATCTATACTGCTTGCATTAGAGTAGTGTAGCATGTTACTGTTTCCGTTAATCCTATTCTGATGCATAGCCTGACATTGTCGCTACATCTATTGATACCTTACCTGCAATCCTAAATGCTTAGTATAGGATGCTAGTTTATCATCATTGGCCCTACATTCTTGTCAGTCTGCCTTGCTATACTATCGGGCCGTGATCACTTGGGAGGTGATCACGGGTATTTACTATACATACATACATACTATACAGATGGTGACTAAAGTCGGGTCAGCTCGAAGAGTACCCGCAAGTGATTCTGACGAGGGGGCTGAAAGGACAGGTGGCTCCATCCCGGTAGAGGTGGGCCTGGGTTCCCGATGGCCCTCGACTGTTACTTTGTGGCGGAGCGACAGGGCAGGTTGAGACCGCCTAGGAGAGAGGTGGGCCTGGCCCTGTTCGGCGTTCGCAGACACTTAACACGCTTAACGAGATCTTGGTATTTGATCTGAGTCTGGCTACGAGCCTATACGCACTAACCATCTACGTGGGAGTAGTTATGGGTATCCCTACGTCGTGGTATCAGCCGAAGCACTTCAGACGTCAGCGACGGAGCGGCGCGCGCCGAATTGGACTGGAACGCCACTAGGCTAGGTCTGCTTTCGGCCGCGTACGCAACGTGCAGGTGTGCTATGGGCGATGGGCCCAGACCCCTGTGCGCTTAGGTTTAGACCGGCGTGCTGGCCTCTCTGTTGAGCCTAGGTGGGGCTGCGACGTGTTGATCTTCCGAGGCCGGGCATGACCCAGGAAAGTGTGTCCGGCCAAATGGGATCGAGCGTGTTGGGTTATGTGGTGCACCCCTGCAGGGAAGTTAATCTATTCGAATAGCCGTGATCTTCGGTAACAGGACGACTTGGAGTTGTACCTTGACCTTATGACAACTAGAACCGGATACTTAATAAAACACACCCTTCCAAGTGCCAGATACAACCGGTGGTCGCTCTACCTCAGGGATATGAGGAGGGGATCGCCGGGTAGGATTATGCTATGAGATGTTACCTGGAGATGCTACTTGGAGGACTTCGACCTACCCTCTTCTGCCTGTTGCAAGACGAAGGTGACCAGAAGTGTAGTCTTCAATAAGACTAGCTATCCCCCTCTTATTCTGGCATTCTGTAGTTCAGTCCACTGATATGGCCCTTTACACATATACCCATGCATATGTAGTGTAGTTCCTTGCTTGCGAGTACTTTGGATGAGTACTCACGGTTGCTTTCTCCCCCCTTTTTTCCCCTTTTCCTTCCTTTCTGGTTGTCACAACCAGATGCTGGAATCCAGGAGCCAGACGCCACCGTCGACGACGACCCCTACTACACTGGAGGTGCCTACTACTACGTGCTGCCCGCTGATGACGACCTGGAGTAGTTTAGGGGGATCCCAGGCAGGAGGCCTGCGCCTCTTTCGATCTGTATCCCTGTTTGTGCTAGCCTTCTTAAGGCAAACTTGTTTAACTTATGTCTGTACTCAGATATTGTTGCTTCCGCTGACTCGTCTATGATCGAGCACTTGTATTCGAGCCCTCGAGGCCCCTGGCTTGTATTATGATGCTTGTATGACTTATTTATGTTTTAGAGTTGTGTTGTGATATCTTCCCGTGAGTCCCTGATCTTAATCGTACACATTTGCATGCATGATTAGTGTACGATTGAATCGGGGGCGTCACACCTGCTTAATCAGATGTGGAGTTCTCCAGACGCATTATTGGACCTGCCGAAGAGTGTCTCCGATGCAATGCAGTTTTTCCAAGCGCAAGAAGGACATGCAACGGAAAAGCTTTTCTGGTCGCAGTTCAGCATGCCAAAGCGTCCACTGTTGCTGAACGAATAGATGGCCCTGTGGGCCGAGCTCCACAAGCTATCTGGGTCCGCCATGAAGGACGTCATAATCCGGCTGTGGCCGACTGGGCCAATTCCGAATAGTTATTTAGGTTTGGTGTGGCGACTTGTTGATGTGGTGCCGCGTATCGATGCTGTTAAGCGGTCAACATGCATAGAAGGTGTATGGATGGCCCTTGCCCATGTCAAGACATACTGGCTGAAGATGAAGGCCACTGATATTGCGGCGCAAAGTCCACCCGAAGGCAAGGACCATGACATGCCGAAACATTATTTTGAAGATGTCCTAGAGGGTGCCTGCTTGATAGAGGGTCAGTCCTCGAAAGATATTATGTTCAAGTGAAGTGTACTGGAATTGTAAAAATAATGTTATGATATATTTAAGGCTATGTTTTTATGCTTTTGCCTAAAAAAATTGGTGCCTCATGTGCGGACGTTTTTATATAATCTGAAACTTTGCCAGTCATCGGCTTCTGCCCCCTCACGTATAACGCGGGGGTGTTCGGAAAAGCACTTGATCACTCTTGACCCAATGTCTTGGTCCATTAAGGAGGTGTCAATGCGGCGAACCAGGCAGTCGGACTATGGGGCTTTAACACTTTCACTTAGCCATAGGAGTTTGATGGTGGGTCTACGATATAGACCCAGGTATGTACGTAGTTATCCGAATATGGTGTGTTTGACATACGTGACCGGAAGAACGGTCCTTCGTGTAATACGGAAGGAATTGCGAAGATTCCGATGAGTCATCGAGTGGTTGACCAGCTCTCGCCGTAGTCAGTTTTCGGCTTTCTCTACTAAGGTGCTCATCTGGACGAACCAAGACACAATCACAGTAGTTCTCCCTTTACTACCTTAGCCCAATAGAGCGGAACGTAAGGTAGCAAGCACAGGAGCCGGGCAACCCAACTATTGACCAATGACATGATTCGGAGCTGATGCATATAAGGCTAAACTCGCGACATCAAACAAATTCCTATAGGTGTTTGGACTTTTCAAAGTATACCGGGCCGAATACAGCCCCTGGTAATGGACCCTGGTGTCAAGGCACGTGCGGCAATCTGATATGGGGAGAGAACACAGGTGGTGGGAGAATAAAACTCCAAACATGATATGGACCAAGCTGCTTCTATAATATCCCTTTATAGTAGCGAGCCGTATACTTACAGATAATGCCGATAACTTCCTAGGACATTGTACATGCCAGAAAAGTATAAGACAAAAAGAGATAAAAAGGTTTACATATGGTCTTAATATAAAAAGAAACCTTAGTGCGGGGCCCTGCTGCACGTGTGCGCCGTTTTCTCCTTTGTGATGTGTCCTTGAAGGGGGTAGTGTGATGGCCATCTGTAAAAAAAACCCTGGAAAAGAAAACCCAATGTGGTTGTAAATAGAGCTGGTTCATTTAATGAACCTTGAAAGATAACCGTAGAGTACGAATAGGGTCGAGCCGAACTATGGACTATTTGTGTGCAGTGTGCCCCCAATGCTGCCCAAGGGATTTTAAGGATGTACTTGTGTATACGAGGTACGTATGCTATCGCCTTATGGGGCAGTCGATGGGGGCGTAACTACTAATCGAGCTCAGGTTTGTCTAAGCTGCCGCACTGAGGCATACTCCGGACACGTTTAGCTGTGTCTGTGGTATTAATGACCGCTGATCAGTTTGGCTTGAATAGGCCGTTTTGGGCTTTGGCTGCTAAGGCCGCAGTGTCTTTCTCCGTATGGAGAGAGCACTCCATATTTCCACTGACCGTAATGACGCCACATGGTCCGGGCATTTTGAGCTTTAAATAGGCATAATGCGGGACTGCATTAAAGCTGGCGAAGGCCATTCTTCTGAGTAGTGCATGATAGCCACTTCAGAATGGAGCTATGTCGAAGATTAGCTCTCCGCTTCGAAAATTATTGGGAGAGCCGAATATGACTTCCAATGTTAAAGAGCCCGTGCAGCGGGCTTCTACGCCTGGTATAACTCCTTTAAAGGTCGTGCTGCTTGGCTTGATTCTTGACGGGTCTACCCCCATCTTGCAAACAGTGTCATGATATATCAGATTTAGGCTCCTGCCGCCGTCCATGAGGACTCGAGTGAGATGGTATCTATCGATTATTGGGTCGAGCACTAGGGCAGCCGAACCCCCATGACGGATACTAGTCGGGTGATCCCTAAGATCAAAGGTGATCGGACAGGCCACCCATGGGTTGAGTTTGGGGGTAACAGGCTCAATGTTATAGATGTATCAGAGTGCACGTTTGCGCTTCCTCTTTGGGATATGAGTGACATAGATCATGTTCAGTGTTTTGATCTTCGGGGGAAATTTCTTCTGTCCCCCTGTGTTCGGCTAGCGAGATTCATCCTCGTCTTCGCTCTGAGGTCCCTTCCCCTTGTGTTCGGCGGTGTGCTTGCCGGACTGCTTGAAGACCCAACAACTGTGGTTGGTATGGTTCGCGGGTTTAGCGGGGGTGCCATGGATCTGGCAGTTCCTGTCTAATATTTTGTCTAGGTTGGATGGACCATCTTTGTTTCCTTTAAATGGCTTCTTCCGCTGACCGAGTTTGGAGCCACTGAATCCGGCATTTACTGTTGTATCATCTGGGCTTCCCTCATTGTTTCGACGTTTGTTTTTGTTACGTCGTGGCTTTCCATTACCGTCCCTGACCTCGGATGTGCTAGGTTCACTGGTGCTGCTACGGGCTAACCAGCTATCCTTGCCCGCGCAAAAACGGGTCATGAGTGTAGTAAGGGTTGTCATTGTCCTTGGTTTTTCCTGGCCGAGGTGTCTAGCTAGCCATTTGTCCCGGACATTATGGTTGAAGGCCGCTAAGGCTTCGGCATCTGGGCAATCAATGATTTGGTTCTTCTTAATGAGAAAACGGTTCCAAAGCTTACGGGCTGATTCCCCGGGTTGTTGGATTATGTGACTTAAATCGTCAGCATCCGGGGGCCAGACATAAGTCGCTTGAAAATTGGCACGAAAAGCATCCTCAAGTTCTTCCCAACTTCCAATGGAATTTTCTAGGAGGCTTTTCAGTCAGTGCCGAGCTGGTCCTTTCAGCTTGAGGGGTAAGTATTTGATGGCATGGAGATCATCTCCGCGAGCCATGTGGATGTGAAGAATAAAGTCTTCTATCCAGACCATCGGATCCGTCATTCCATCATATGCCTCGATGTTTACTGGTTTGAACCCTTCTGGAAATTCGTGATCCAGCACCTCATCGGTGAAGCACAGGGGGTGCGCGGCACCCTTGTATTTGACTGTGATGTGGCGTGGGTTCGATGATTGTGATGTTCGGTATCGGCTCCGAACTGGTATATGACCGACATATTTGGCTTGATAGCCACAATCCCGCGTGGGGGCACGGTCCCTAGATCCGTAGATCATGTTTCTGGTCCTGAGCCGCAACCTCCCTTCCTTTACGGGGAGGGTGTGCGGGCTTGTGTACGGCATTGCTAGCCACTCTGTCTCGTCCACGAGGTGGTCGGTCCGGCTTGTCGGCCATATTGTTTTTCGGTGGTATAGGTGCAATAGCCTCGTTGTCGAATTCGGGCAGCAGTTTACGCTTAGCATAGCCCCTTGTTTGGCGATTACAACAATATTTTTCCTCAGCGTCTAGCACTTCGTTCCATCTATCATTGAGCGTATCCTGTGTGGCTTTAAGCCGCTGCTTCTGCTTCTTCAGGCTCCTTGTAGTGGCGGTAAGACTTTGATGGAGGCATTCTTGTTCTGAGGGTTCTTCTAGGACGACGAATTCGTCGTTGCCCAAGCTAATCTCCTCTTCGGAGACAGGTTGATAATTGCTATCTTCGGCATCGCTGTGGTCAGACAACATCGTCGGGCTATGCTCGCCGTCCTTTCGCATGTCCCGTTCCAACGCTAGGTCTGCGGGGTCCTCAGCTTGGTCCGGATTATCACCTTCGTCCGTGACAATGTTGCTGTTTTTCCCTTTGTCGGATCGAGGTTAGCGCTTCTGACACTGACGCTTGGGAGGTTCATCGACAAGTATATCATTATCACCATCGGCCTACTTCTCTTTAAGTGTGTCCACCATGTATATATCGTATGAGGATGTAGCCATCCACCGCCCTATGGGTGGTGGTTTTTGTGCCTGCTCCTCTCTGGCATCGTCGTCCATACCATCGATGTCTTCAGAGCCGTAATCGAGCGTGTCGGTTAAGTCTTCGATAGTGGAATGAAGTGGGCGGCGGGTGGGAAGCGAAATTCTCTGTCATCAGCTTCCCATTCAAACCGGATATAGTTCGGCTGTGAGTCCCCTAACAAGGAGAGTGCTTTTAACAAATCTAGCACATAGCCTAAAGGTGAGTGCCGGAAGATGTCCGCGGAGCTGAACTCGATGACCGGCGCCTGATAAGGTTCGATGGGCGTGGATGTACGCGGTTTAGAACTTATGACCCGAGATGGATCCGAGGTTCCGAAGACACAGGCCCCGCTCAAGGCGGGATCTGTGTGTGGTTCCAACACCGCTGAGTCTATGGCTTTCGTGGCAGGGTTGAGCATCCCGTCCTCGGATGACGCAATCTGCTCCAGATCTAGGGCCAGAGCGATTATAGGTGCTATCTCCTGAGCGCGGTCCAATGACAGATTTAGGTCATGTTCATCGTGATGACGGGGAGCAACCGTCATGGGCTCGAATCCGTCGAAGATCAAGTCTCCGTGAACATCGTCCATGTAATTCAAGCTTCGAAATTTGACCCAATGGCCAGGGGTGTAGCTTTCGATCTTCTCTAGATGTCCAAGTGAGTTGGCCTACAGTACGAAGCCGCCGAATACACAGATCTGTCCGGGGAGGAAAACCTCCCCCTGGACTGCATTGTTGTAGATGATTGACAGAGCCATCAAACCTTTTGGCGACGATGCAGCGGAACTCTCAATGAAAGCACCAATGTCGGTGTCAAAATTGGCGGATCTCGGGTAGGGGGTCCCGAACTGTGCGTCTAAGGCTAATGGTAACGGGAGGCGGGGGACACAATATTTACCTAGGTTCGGGCCCTCTCTATGGAGGTAATACCCTACTTCCTACTTAATTGATCTTGATGAATATGAGTATTACAAGAGTTGATCTACCAAGAGATCGTAATGGCTAAAACCCTAGAAGTCTATCCTGTATGATGACGATGTTCCCCAATGGAAAAAACCCTCTGGTTTATATAGACACCGAAGGGGACTAGGGTTGTACTAAGTCGGTTATAGAGAAAGGAATCTACATATCAGAATCACCATGCTTGCTATCCACGCAAAGGAGAGTCCCATCCGAACACGGGAAGAAGACTTCTGTCTTGTCTCTTCGTAGCCCAACAGTCTGGCCCATGTTAATAGTCCAGCCATCCGAGGACCCCTTAATCCAGGACTCCCTCAGTGGGACCAAAGTGTTACGAAAACGAAACTGGGAGTTTGCAATGTAGACTCGGTGGGACATATTTGCTCATTTCGGTGAGATCGAAATGTTACAAAGGGGAAACAAAGAGTTTGCAATCCCATCTTAGTGAGACCGAGATCCCTATCGATGTGACCAAAATAACTAGGGTTTGTGGCAGTGGCTATGTCAAGTGAAACTCGGTGGCAACGGATAGATAAAATTGGTGGGACGAGTTTGACATTTAGGTTTAGGACATATGTGGATATGAGAAAGTGGTTGAGGGTTTTGGAGCATATCACTAAGCATTTTGAGCAAGTAACTCATTAAGCAACACCTCATCCCCTTTTAATAGTATTGGCTTTCTTATGGACTCAATGTGATCTTGGATCACTAAAATGAAAATGTAGAGTCTTGAGCTTGTTGCCAATATATGTCCTTTATATTTTGAGGGGTCCACATCTCTAGTCCATGCCATGCCAAACATTGAACTTTCTGAAATGATTATCTTGAAATAGCATTAGTTCAATGAACTATATGTTGTTAAGAATTACCAAAACCACCCAGGGATTAGTTGCACTTTCAATCTCCCCATTTTTGGTAATTGATGACAACATTGTTGGGGAACGTAGCAGAAATTCAAAATTTTCCTACGTGTCACCAAGATCTATCTATAGAGAAACCAGCAATGAGGGGAAGGAGAGTGCATCTACATACCCTTGTAGATCGCTAAGCGGAAGCATTCAAGAGAACGGGGTTGAAGAAGTCGTACTCGTCGTGATCCAAATCACCGGAGATCCTAGTGCCTAATGGATGGCACCTTCGTGTTCAACACACGTACAGCCCGGTGATGTCTCCCATGCCTTGATCCAGCAAGGAGAGAGGGAGAGGTTGAGGAAGACTCCATCCAGCAGCAGCACAACGGCGTGGTGGTGGTGGAGGAGCGTGGCAATCCTGCAGGGCTTCGCCAAGCACCTGCGGGAGAGGAGGAGGTGTCACGGGAGGGAGGGAGGCGCCAGGGCTTCAGGTGCGGCTGCCCTCCCTCCCCTCCACTATATATAGGGGCAAGGGAGAGGGGGGGGCGCAGCCTTGGCCCTTCCTCCAAGGAAGGGTGCGGCTAGGGAGGAGTCCATCCTCCCCAAGGCACCTAGGAGGTGCCTTCCCCCTTTAGGACTCTCCCTTTCCCTTATCTCTTGGCGCATGAGCCTCTTGGGGCTGGTGCCCTTGGCCCATATAGGCCAAGGCGCACACCCCTACAGCCCATGTGCCCCCCGGGGCAGGTGGACCCTGGTGGACCCCCGGACCCCTTTCGACACTCCCGGTACAATACCGATAATGCGCGAAACTTTTCCGGCGACCAAAACAAGACTTCCCATATAAAAATCTTTACCTCCAGACCATTCCAGAACTCCTCGTGACATCCGGGATCTCATCCGGGACTCCGAACAAGATTCGGTAACCACATACAAACTTCCTTTATAACCCTAGCGTCATCGAACATTAAGTGTGTAGACCCTATGGGTTCGGGAATCATGCAGACATGACCGAGACGTTCTCCGGTCAATAACCAACAGCGGGATCTAGATACCCATGTTGGCTCCCACATGTTCCACGATGATCTCATCGGATGAACCATGATGTGAAGGACTCAATTGATCCCGTATACAATTCCCTTTGTCTAGTGGTATTGTACTTGCCCGAGATTCGATCGTCGGTATGCCGATACCTTGTTCAATCTCGTTACCGCAAGTCTCTTTACTCGTTCCATAACACATCATCCCGTGATCAACCCCTTGGTCACATTGTGCACATTATGATGATGTCCTACCGAGTGGGCCCATAGATACCTTTTCGTCAACCGGAGTGACAAATCCCAGTCTCGATTCGTGCCAATCCAACAGACACTTTCGGAGATACCTGTAGTGCACCTTTATAGCCACCCAGTTACGTTGTGACGTTTGGTACACCCAAAGCATTCCTACGGTATCCGGGAGTTGCACAATCTCATGTCTAAGGAAATGATACTTGACATTAGAAAAGCTTTAGCATACGAACTACACGATCTTTGTGCTAGGCTTAGGATTGGGTCTTGTCCATCACATCATTCTCCTAATGATGTGATCCTGTTATCAACGACATCCAATGTCCATGGTCAGGAAACCGTCACCATCTATTGATCAACGAGCTAGTCATCTAGAGGCTTACTAGGGACATGGTGTTGTCTATGTACCCACACATGTATCTGAGTTTCCTATCAATACAATTATAGCATGGATAATAAACGATTATCATAAACAAGGAAATATAATAATAACTAATTTATTATTGCCTCCAGGGCATATTTCCAACAAACATATAGATCAAAGCTTCGACAAATGATAATAAGAATTGTGGTACATTGTCACTTTGAGAAGTATGTGATAAGTAAGAGCCCCCCTCCTAAATTTGTGCATTGTTAAAATTTGCTTTGGACTGCAAATGCACAATCTGTTAGGATCATGAGTTACTCTTCCATGTCACATACATCTTGGTGGAGCGCTCAAAATGATAATAAATAAGAACAAGCACTCATCACCAAGGCAAAGTGAATGATCATACATGAGATAGATAATGTCAACATCCAAGCATAAGCATAAAGAGTGATATGACCAAGCACATGATCCTACAAAGTATCTCACACAAGCAGACATAATGTATCTCAAATAGGCAAGCAAAGCAAATAAGTAGCAAAAAGAGACAACTCTCTCTCTCTCTCCAAAGCCTATGATCTATACACTTTCTCCCCCTTTGGCAACAAGTTACCAAAAAGCTCGAAAATGCATAGTGATATGCGTCTCTCTAGGCTTGATCCTCGGGAGGTGGTGTTGAGATGACTCCAAGGACGAATGCTTCTGTAGATGTTGTTGGAGCTGGAGGGGTTGCCACTGGAGGGGCAACAGGAGCTGTAGAAGCTGTGGCTGCAGGTGCTGAAGTTGTAGCTCTAGTGTGTGTCTTTGGCACTGCTGCAGACCTCTATGCCCTAGGCACCCTGTGGAACACCTGTGTAGTAGCTTTTCCCTTTCTCTCCTGAGCTTCTTCCTGTAGTTCTTCAACAGCTGTCTGAATCTCAGTTACTTTCAAGTCCAGATCATAGAATTTTGTCTCTATTATCCTCTCCAAGCTCTCCTGGTTCTGAGTCATGGTAGCTAGTCCTTTCTCAACCCTCAGGATTGATTGAATCAGAAACCCAAGCTGGTCTTGTTTGTACTTGAGAAAGACTTCTGAAGCCTCTGCTGCACTTGGCATCTTTGCTACTTTTGCTGCCCTAGCCTTCTCCTTCTTCTCATGAGCTGCAACTGAAGATGGATCATTAGCATCCATGACAACTGTGTTGTCCTCAAATTCAGGCAGCAAAGGAAGGTGTTATTTGTCCAAAAGATACACTCCTTGCTTCATCTTGGAGTTGATTAGATCTTGGATGTGTGGAGCATATCCACAAGATCTCTTCTGGTCAGCTGGTGTCCTTTTGATTGTCTCTACAATCAAGCTCATGACCTTGAATTTCTATGGCACAACATCAAACAACTATAGCATGTTGATGGAATGGCCTCTGATCATCCTGTGATCTCCAGATTTGGGCAACAAAGTGTGCCTCAAGATAGTGTTTATAGTGGCCAAACCAGATAGCAGATAGTAGACAAATCCAAACTTGTGTGTTTCCAAGGCCTCATTTGGAATTTCCTTATACATATTGGCCATGGTGTTGTGATCCTTCTTCTTTTCAGCATACACATATATTTGATGTTCTTCTTCTCCAGGGGCATTTCTGAGCCTAGCCCACTCATCAACAGTTGATTGGTGCCTCTGCCCTTCTGTCATCCACACAATTCTTCCATCTGGATAGAAGTGAGTCGTTGAGTAGAATTGCATAATGAGCTCATCATTCCATTTGGTGAGCTTCTGACCAACAAAGTCATCAACACCATTAGCTTTGAAGCTTCCATGCACTCTTGGGAAATGATCAGCATTAGCATCAATGACTTTCCAGTCCACCCATCTCATATCACTGACTATGGGTTTCTTGTCCAGCAATACTGTCTCATAGAAATCATGTTGCTCTTTGGTGTGGAACCTATAGTCCACTACAGTCCTCCTCTTCACAGCATAAGGATCAGCTTGTCTCCACTTCCTGAGACCAGCATCCTTTCTTTCTTTCATATTTTCAGCCATTGGGTGACTGTCATTGTGGTCTGGAATCTTGGGCTTGAGCTTTCTAAGCACTTGGGCTTCAGCTTGTTTAACAGCTTCAGGCACTGGGGCCTTGTTCTTCTCTGTAGCAGGTATGTTTATGGTACTTCCCTTTGGAACTTGAGATGGAGCTTTGGGGGCTGACTTGGGCTTTGAAGGAGCTGCCCGAGACTTGATGGCTTCCTCCATCAGCTTCTGTGCCTTTGCAGGAGGTGCTTGAGCACCAACCTCTTCTTCCTCTTCCTCTTCCTCTTCCTCTTCACTTTCAGAATCCTTCCTCATTGAAGGATTTCCAATCACTCTAGCTGTTGTTTTTCTGACCCTTTTCTTCCCTTCATCACCTGCTTTTGGCTCAAGTGAGAAGACCATAGTTTCTCGAGTGGAAGTTCTGGCCTTTGGCATGGGAACTCTCCTGGCAGGTGCCTTCTTCTGCATTCCAGGCTTTGTTGCAGCAGTAGTTCCATATTCCTTTTTCAACACTTTCTTATTAGAGCTAACTTCCTCCTCAGCAACCACATAGTCCTCATCCTCTGAATCTGAGGTTCTCTTCTTCCTTGTCCTTGTTGCTGCCTTGGGCAAGTTGCTTGGAGTGCTCTTGCTGCCATTATCTGAACTGTTGGAGGGACTAGTGCCCTCACTCATGTGCACTTGCTCTGCTGACTTGTTTTGGCTATCACTCTGGTTAGAAATTCTGTACAGCAAACTAAGAACTGTCCCTGTGAATAGATGTAGATGAGGTAGAGTAGATGAGCATCACAAAGTGCAGAGTTTTTGCAAAAGGAATGAGTCAAAACTTAGTTTTAGTTTTCTACAGGAAGCATTTCGGAGCTACCGATTTGTAAAACTCGGTGACACCGAAGCAACTTTGGAGTCTAAACATGTGGAATTGGTCAGACTGAGGCACGGTTTGGTGATTTCGAGTTTGCTAGGGTTTCACAAAGTCCTGGTATCAGTCACACCGATTTGCAATTTTCGGTCAGACTGAAAATCACGTGTGCTTTGGCCTAAGCCAAATCGGTGGAACCGATTCCTACAACTCGGTCGGTCCGAGATGAGTCCGGCGAAAACCTAACCCTAAATTTTCAATTCAAATCTAGTCTAATGGAGATTGTCTATGGATGGATCAATCTCATACATGGAATAGAACATGGCATTGACCTTGTGCTAGAATCAAAAATAAAAGGAGTGCACAGGGGTCAAACTCATACCCTAGTTCGGCGATGAGTTTGCTACGGCGACAACGATGGTGAAGAAATCCATTGACAGCGGCGGAGACCAGTGGCGGGAGGTCGCTGGTCAGCCTGTGCAAAACCGAACCGAAAACCAAAAACCGAACCAAAAAAACCAAACCGAAACCAAATGTCGGTTTTTTCAGGTTTTGGTTTCAGTTTCAGTTTCCAATTTCAAAAACCATATAGCCTTCGGTTTTTTCGGTTAGAAACCGATGGGTTTCGGTTAAACCGAAATAACCGAAAGATCTCCACTGTGTGTAGATATTAGCTGAACCAGGAGCCAACCCTCTTTTTATAGACTTCTTCCCACCGCGTTGCTACTCCGTCCGCGAGGTGGTACTAAAATTTGTGGCTTTGGCCGACGACCTGGGCACCTGGCGCACATTGGGCTTGCTTGGGCCTCAAATTATCCAGCCCACATTTGTCTAGCGATCGCTTTTCTCCCAAGTTCAGGCAGCCTATCACGAACCTAAAACAAGGAGCCTGGAGGCTAGCGCTGTGCCTGTGGTGTTTCGTGGCATATTTTTTCTACTTAAAAAAACCTGAAGGCTAGCGCAAGCGGTGCTCTTGCCCTATTTTGTCCTCAAATTTTCCTAGTACATACATATCTCTCTGTCAACGCCTCATTGGTCATTATATGCCTTAATCTAGTGCATGTTGTACCTACATATATACCACCAAATCAGGTCTACCATCTAATGATTTAATCTACGTACATAGTTCTCAAAAGAATAAACTAACCTACATGCACAGATTGAATCATGTGGGGAAAAATTACGCGTTGTTCAAAAATTCGCGTCAACTTTGGTTATTTTGGTTATTACCGAAACCGAACCGAAATTAAATGGTTATTACCAAAACCGAACCGTATCTTTGTATGAAACCGTATAAACCGAAGTATAAAAACTGTATAAACTGAAAATTGTATAAACCGAACCGAATCAAACCGAAAAAACAGAATGCACAGGCTGAGTCGCTGGTGACGAGGTGATGATCCGGAGACTCGAGAGGCAGATCAGGACACGCGCGGGCGACAGGGTTTTGAAGTAATTTCCAAAATCTGGCCCGTCAGTATTTATATCCTGACACTATCGGCATGACCGAGTGGAACAACTTGGTGGCACCGAGATGCAGAATCACAAGCGGTTATTGCAACTCGGTGAGACCGAAAGGTTCTAATCGATTGCACCAATATTGAAACTTGATCAACCCAGCGAACTTGGTGTGATCGAATTGGAGGAGTCAGTCAGACCGAAATACACAGTGAGGTTTTGGAAGTTTTAAGTCTATGACAAAACGGAACTCCGAGTGATCCTCACACAGAGGGTTTGAATTTGACTTAGATCAAACTTTGTGATGTAGCATGAATAAAGTTTGAGAAGAGAAAAACATAGATAGCTAGATGGAGTTCTTAGGCATTCTTGTCCATCCATTTGGCAAAAAGAAGAAATTCCAAACAGTCAAAGCAACAAATAGATGTCCTCGAATGAGAGAAAGTATGCAACCAACATGCTCACACAATAAAATGGCAACTGAAATATGTGGCAAAGCATGCACAATCACTCTAGCATCTCTCAAACAATTGGCGATTACTAGGTCATCTATATATGAGTATATTGACTTAGAAGTCAAATGAGAACATTTGATCATATGTCATACTCATCGTTTAGGCACAAGTGGGGTTACCACTTTTACACAAAGCATTGATGTGTTCACACCATTAGAGTTGCTTTAGCTCAATTCTTAGAGTAAAGCTCCCCCTAGATGTGATATTCCCCCTAAGAGGGATCAACTAACCTTGGGTTTTGTCGATGATTACTTCATGTAGATATCGAAGATGTGGATGCTCATCGTTGATGTAGATCATTTGAAGCAATCCATTGCAGTGAGTTGTACTTTCAATACCTACATGGGTTAGTCCCACAAGGAACAAACAAGGATATCCATAGACATAGAGTGAAGCACACACATGATGATGTCCATGAAAGCATTATGTTACCTTGTCCCTTGTCTTACCAACAAGAGGGTTTGTGACTCCTTGAACTAGTGCAATATGTGGAAGTTGTTTGCACTTGTCTTTGCAAAAATAAATATGAGTGAAGTATGTTGGCGGAGTCACCCTCAAGAACTCTCTAGTTCTTCTTCTTCGGGATCCACATCATCTTGATGGGAATCCTTGGAGTTGTAGATGTACTTGATGAAGTAGAACTCGATGTACTCTTGGGAACCCACTTGACCAAGGCCTTCGGAGCATCTTCAAATGCATCAATTTCTTCTTGAAGCTTGTCCTTGCCTTTTAGCTTGTGGTCTTGTGGTGGAAGATCATCTTGAGCTTGTGTCCCCTTGAAGGAAGTAGGGTCATACTTCTCTTGTTGAGGAACAAACTTTGTCTTGGGGTATTGATCTTCTTCCCACTCAACTCCATTGGCATTGGACTTTCGTTCAAAACCAACTCCTTGATTCTTCCGGTGCCTTCCTTGCTTGTGTACAATTTCCTCAAATTGCTTACTTCTGGCAAGGCTTTTGTAAACACCTTTCTCTATAATTCCCTTCAATAAGCTATTTTCTTGCTCAAGTGTTACTTGGCTAAGAGAATCATCAGTAGAATCAAGAGAACTACTAAAAGCAACAATATTGGATTTAGCATGATTATTGTTACTACTAGAAGAAGAATCTTTCTTGTTCTTGTTGCTAGACTTTACTTGTGGCATGTAAGTAGACAAGAGTAAACTCTTGGCAATGTAAGAAGAACTTTTCTTCTGAAGATCATCATTGATGGCCTTTAAGAACTCATGCTCTTACTCAAGATTGAGCTTTTCTAAGTGTAACTTCTCATGAGTTTTTAAAAGTTCTCGATGATCTTCTAAAGTAGTTTCATGAGCTAACTTAAGAGTGTTTAGTTCTTTAGTTAGACGCTCAATCTTCTCCTTATCATTGTCATTCGTTTTAGCATGATTAATTGACATTTCATCATAGTATTCATCACTAGAGTTGTCAACAAGTAAATCATCATCACCTAGCAAGTCATCTTCATCACTGTTGGAATCAACATACTCGGGGTGTGTTACCTTGGGGCCTTTAGCCATGAAGCATCTCCCAATTCCTTCATTTGGTGAGTCAAATATGTCGTAGGAGTTGGTTGACACAAGTGCTAGACCGGCAACACCTTCATCTTGAGTATATTCGGAGTCGGAGTGATAACTTCTTTCGGAGTGGTCGTTGGAGTCGGAGCCGGATACCCATTCACCAACATGAGCTTGATGTCTTTGTTTTGTGTAGCTCCTTGATGACTTGTCCTTCCTTTCTGAATCCTTGCTTCTTCGAGAGGTTCTTCATTCATAACGATCGTCTCTACTCCTTCTCTCTCTTGGAGTAATTCTTCCCTTTTGCTTCTTCTTTTAGGTGAGTCTTCTCTTCTTTTATAGGGAGTCGTACACTCATTGGAGTAGTCTCCGGGTCTTCCACAATTGTAGCAGTTTCGCTCACGACTAGAAGATCTTTTGTCATTGAGGACCTTGACTTGGAACTTCTTTCCTTGCTTCTACTCTTGTAGAATTTGTTGAAATTCTTCACCATTAGGCTCAGTTCTTCATTGAAGGCTTATTTCTCACTTGATGATGTAGGAGCATCACATGAGGCTTTGTAAGTACCACTAGACTTGTTGTGAAGCTCTTCTTTGTCCTTGAGTGACATCTCATGAGCAACAATTCTCCCAATGACTTCGGTTGGCTTGAGATCTTTTTAATTTGGCATCATTTTGATAAATGTGCACACGGTATCATATTTTGCATCCAAGGCTCTCAAGATCTTTTTGATGATGAATTTGTCAGTCATCTCTTCACTTCCTAAGCTGGCAATCTCATTTGTGATGAGAGCAAGCCTAGAGTACATTTCGGCGACACCTTCACCATCCTTCATTTTGAACTTGTCAAGTTGACTTTGAAGCACATCCAACTTGGATTCCTTGACGGAGTCGGTACCTTCGTGCATATCAATCAAAGTATCCCAAATTTCCTTTGCATTCTCAAGATGACTGGTTTTGTTGAACTCTTTGGGGCACAATCCATTGAATAGGATATCGCAAGCTTGAGCATTGTATTTCAACATCTTCAATTCTTCCACGGTTGCTTCACGGTTTGGTTCTCTCCCATCAAATAATTCACCTTGCAAGCCAATACACACAATAGCCCAAACGGCGGGGTTATGTCCAAGAATATGCACTTTCATCTTATGTTTCCAACTAGCAAAATTAGTACCATCAAAGTAAGGACCTCTATGATGTTAATTTCCCTCGCTAGATGCCATACTCTCCTAGGTTGTGAAGCCAAGGCTATGATCACCAAAGCTATGGAAATCAAGGCAAATGGAGACCAAAGCTCTAATACCACTTGTAGGATTGAAAGTATGTCTAGGGGGGGGGGGGTGATTAGACTACTTGACCAAATAAAAACTTAACCTTTTCCCAATTTTAGTTCTTGGCAGATTTTAGCAACTCAACACAAGTCAAGCAATCACAATACAATTCAAGCAAGCATGCAAAGAGTATATGAGCAGCGGAAAGTAAAACATGCAACTTGCAAGAAAGTAAATGGGGGGGAGTTTGTGTTGGTAATATGCCCTAGAGGTAATAATAAATTAGTTATTATTATTATTATATTTCCTTGTTCATGATAATCGTTTATTATCCATGCTATAATTGTATTGATAAACTCAGATACATGTGTGGGTACATAGACAACACCATGTCCCTAGTAAGCCTCTAGTTGACTAGCTCGTTGATCAATAGATGGTTACGGTTTCCTGACCATGGACATTGGATGTCGTTGATAACGGGATCACATCATTAGGAGAATGATGTGATGGACAAGACCCAATCCTAAGCCTAGCACAAAGATCGTGTAGTTCGTATGCTAAAGCTTTTCTAATGTCAAGTATCATTTCCTTAGACCATGAGATTGTGCAACTCCCGGATACCGTAGGAATGCTTTGGGTGTACCAAACATCACAACGTAACTGGGTGGCTATAAAGGTGCACTACGGGTATCTCCGAAAGTGTCTGTTGGGTTGGCACGAATCGAGACTGGGATTTGTCACTCCGTGTAACGGAGAGGTATCTCTAGGCCCACTCAGCAGGACATCATCATAATGTGCACAATGTGACCAAGGGGTTGATCACGGGATGATGTGTTATGGAACGAGTAAAGAGACTTGCCGGTAACGAGATTGAACAAGGTATCGGCATACGGACGATCGAATCTCGGGCAAGTACAATACCGTTAGACAAAGGGAATTGTATACGGGATTGATTGAATCCTTGAAATCGTGGTTCATCTGATGAGATCATCGTGGAACATGTGGGAGCCAACATGGGTATCCAGATCCCGCTGTTGGTTATTGGCCGGAGAACGTCTCGGTCATGTCGGCATGGTTCCCGAACCCGTAGGGTCTACACACTTAAGGTTCGATGATGCTAGGGTTATAGGGAATAGATATACGTGGTTACTGAATGTTGTTCGGAGTCCCATATGAGATCCCGGATGTCACGAGGAGTTCCGGAATGGTCCGGAGGTAAAGATTTATATATGGGAAGTCCTGTTTTGGTCGCCGGAAAAGTTTCGGGTGCTATCGGTAACGTACCGGGACCACCGGGAGGGTCCCGGGGGTCCACCAAGTGGGGCCACCGGCCCCAGAGGGCTGCATGGGCCAAGTGTGGGAGGGGACCAGCCCCAGGTGGGCTGGGGCGCCCCCCCCCCCCACAAGGGCCCAAGGCGCCTAGGGTTTGGGGAGGGGGCGCACCCACCTTACTTGGGGGGCAAGTTTCCCCCTCTCCCCCCTTGGCCACACCCTAGATGGGATCTAGGGGCTGCCACACCCCTTGGGGTAGGAACCCTAGAGGGGGTGCAGCCCCCTCCCTCTCCCCTATATATACTTGAGGTTTTGGGGCTGCCATACACAAGAGTTTCCACCTCTCCCTAGCGCAGCCCTACCTCTCTTTCTCCTCATATCTCGCGGTGCTTGGTGAAGCCCTGCTGGATCACCACACTCCTCCATCACCACCACGCCATTGTGCTGCTGCTGGATGGAGTCTTCCCCAACCTCTCCCTCTCTCCTTGCTGGATCAAGGCATGGGAGACGTCACCGGGCTGCACGTGTGTTGAACACGGAGGTGCCGTCCGTTCGGCACGGGGATCTCCGGTGATTTGGATCACGATGAGTATGACTCCTTCAACCCCGTTCTCTTGAACGCTTCCGCTTAGCAATCTACAAGGGTATTTAGATGCACTCTCCTTCTCTCTCATTGCTAGTCTCTCCATAGATAGATCTTGGTGACTCGTAGGAAAATTTTGAATTTCTGCTACGTTCCCCAACAGTGGCATCATGAGCTAGGTCTATTGCATAGATTCTATGCACGAGTAGAACACAAGTTGTTGTGGGCGTTGATTTTGTTCAATATGCTTGCCGTTACTAGTCCAATCTTGTTTCGACGGTATTGTGGGATGAACCGGCCCGGACCGACCTTACACGTACACTTACGTGAGACAGGTTCCACCGATTGACATGCACTTGTTGCATAAGCTGGCTAGCGGGTGCCAGTCTCTCCCACTTTAGTCGGTTCGGATTCGATGAAAAGCGTCCTTATGAAGGGTAAATAGCAATTGGCATATCACGTTGTGGCTTTTTGCGTAGGTAAGAAACGTTCTTGCTAGAAACCCATAGCAGCCACGTAAAACATGCAAACAACAATTAGAGGACGTCTAACTTGTTTTAGCAGGGTATGCTATGTGATGTGATATGGATAAGAAGAATGTGATGAATGATATGTGATGTATGAGATTGGTCATGTTCTTGTAATAGGAATCACGACTTGCATGTCGATGAGTATGACAACCGGCATGAACCATAGGAGTTGTCTTAATTTATTGTATGACCTGCGTGTCATTGAACAACGCCATGTAATTACTTTACTTTATTGCTAACCGGTAGCCATAGTAGTAGAAGTAATAAGTTGGCAAGACAACTTCATGGAGACACGATGATGGAGATCATGGTGTCATGCCGGTGACGATGATGATCATGGAGCCCCGAAGATGGAGATCAAAAGGAGCAAAATGATATTGGCCATATCATGTCACTATTTGATTGCATGTGATGTTTATCATGTTTATGCATCTTATTTGCTTAGAACGACAGTAGTAAATAAGATGATCCCTCATTAAAATTTCAAGAAAGTGTTCCCCCTAACTGTGCACTGTTGCGAAAGTTCGTTGTTTCGAAGCACCACGTGATGATCGGGTGTGATAGATTCTAACGTTCACATACAACGGGTGTAAGCCAGATTTACACACGCGAAACACTTGGGTTGACTTGACGAGCCTAGCATGTACAGACATGGCCTCGGAACATAAGAGACCGAAAGGTCGAGCATGAGTCGTATGGTAGATACGATCAACATGAAGATGTTCACCGATGATGACTAGTCCGTCTCACGTGATGATCAGACACGGCCTAGTTGACTCAGATCATGTAATCACTTAGATGACTAGAGGGATGTCTATCTGAGTGGGAGTTCATAAGATGAACTTAATTATCCTGAACATAGTCAAAAACCCTTTGCAAATTATGTCATAGCTCGCGCTTTAGTTCTATTGTTTTAGATATGTTCCTAGAGAAAATATAGTTGAAAGTTGACAGTAGCAATTATGCAGACAGTAGAAGGCTTATGTCCTTAATGCACTGCTCGGTGTGCTGGACCTCGAACGTGGTCTGTGGATGATGCGAACATCTGACATACACGTTTTGATGACTACATGATAGTTCGGTAATGTTAAATGGTTTAGAATTGAGGCACATAAGACATTTTTGAAATGTCGCAGAACATATGAGATGTTCCAAGAGCTGAAATTGGGATTTCAGGCTCGTGCCCACGTCAAGAGGTATGAGACCTCTGACGAGTTTTCTAGCCTACAAACTAAGGGAGAAGATCTCAATCGTTGAGCTTGTATTCAGATTGTCTGGGTACAACAATCACTTGAATCGAGTGGGAGTTAATCTTCCAGATGAGATAGTGATGTTTCTCCAAAGACATTGCCACCAAGCTACTAGAGCTTCATGATGAACTATAACATAACAGGGATAGATATGATGATCCTTGAGCTATTCGCGATGTTTGACACCACAAATGTAGAAATCAAGAAGGAGCATCAATTGTTGATGGTTAGTGAAACCACTAGTTTCAAGAAGGGCGAGGGCAAGAAGGGGTACTTCATGAAATGGCAAATCAGTTGCTGGTCCAGTGAAGAAACCCAAGGTTGAACCCAAACCCGAGACTAAGTGCTTCTGTAATGAGAGGAATGGACACTGAAGTAGAACCACCCTAGATACTTAGTAGATAAGAAGGCAGGCAAGGTCGACAGAAGCATATTGGATATACATTGAATCAAATGTGTACTTTACTAGTACTCCTAGTAGCACTAGGGTATTGAGATACCGGTTCGATTGCTAAGTGTTAGTAACTCGAAGTAAAAGGCTACGGAATAAATGGAGACTAGCTAAAGGCGAGGTTACGATATGTGTTGGAAGTATTTCCAAGGTTGATATGATCAAACATCGCACGCTCCGTCTACCATCGAGATTGGTGTCAAACCTAAATAAACTATTATTTGGTGTTTGCATTGAGCATAGACATGATTGGATTATGTCTATCGCAATACGGTTATTCATGTAAGGAGAATAATGGTTACTCTATTTATTTGAATAATACCTTCAATGGTCTTGCACCTAAAAGAATGGTTCATTGAATCTCGATCGTAGTGATAAACATTTTCATGCCAAAAGATATAAGATAGTAATGATAGTACCACTTACTTGTGGCACTGCCATGTAAGTCATATTGGTATAAAACGCATGAAGAAGCTCCATGTTGATGGATCTTTGGACTCACTCGTTTTTGAAAAGTTTGAGACATGCGAACCATGTCTATTGGTGTATACGCATGAAGAAACTCCATGCAGATGGATCATTTGGACTCACTTGATTTTGAATCACTTGAGACATGCAAATCATACCACATGGGCAAGATGACTGAAAAGCCTCGTTTTCAGTAAGATGGAACAAGAAAGCAACTTGTTGGAAGTAACACATTTTGATGTGTGCAGTCCAATGAGTGCTGAGGCATGCAGTGAATATCGTTATGTTCTTACTTGACAGATGATTTGAGTAGATGTTGAGTATATTTACTTGATGAAACACAAGTCTGAATTATTGAAAGGTTCAAGTAATTTCAGAGTGAAGTTGAAGATCATCGTGACAAGAGGATAAAATGTCTATGATATGATCATAGAGATGAGTATCTGAGTTACGAGCTTTGGCACGCAATTAAGACATTGTGGAAATTGTTTCACAATTAATACCGCCTGGAACACCATAGTGTGATGGTGTGTCCGAACATCATAGTTGCACCCTATTGGATATGGTGCGTACCATGATGTCTCTTATCGAATTACCACTATCGTTCATGGGTTAGGCATTAGAGACAACCACATTCACTTTAATAGGGCACCACATAATTCTGTTGAGATGACACCGCATGAACTATGGTTTAGAGAAACCTAAGCTGTCATTTCTTGAAATTTTGGGGTTGCGACACTTATATGAAAAAGTTTCATCCTGATGAGCTCGAACCCAAAGTGGATAAATACATCTTCATAGGGCACCCAAAACAGTTGGGTATACCTCCTATTTAAGATCCAGAAGCAAAAGAATTGTTTCTAGAAACGGGTCCTTTCTCGAGGAAAAGTTTCTCTCGAAAGAATTGAGTGGGAGGATGGTGGAGACTTGATGAGGTTGTTGAACCATCACTTCAACTAGTGTGTACCAGGGCACAGGAAGTTGTTCCTGTGGCACCTACACCAATTGAAGTAGAAGCTTATGATAGAGATCATGAAACTTCGGATCAAGTCACTACCAAACCTCGTGGGTCGACAAGGATGCGTACTACTTCAGAGTGGTACGTAATCCTGTCTTAGAGGTCATGTTGCTAGACAACAATGAACCTACGAGCTATGGAGAAGCGATGGTGGGCCCGGATTCCGACAAATGGCTCGAGGCCATAAAATCCGAGAGAGGATCCATGTATGAGAACAAAGTGTGGACTTTGGAAAAACTGCTTGATGGTCGTAAGGCTATTGGGTACAGATGGATTTTAAAAGGAAGACGGACAATAATGGTAAGTATCACCATTAAGAAAGTTCGACTTGTCGTAAAGATGTTTTCCAACAAGTTCAAGGAGTTGACTATGATGAGACTTTCTCACTCGTAGCGATGCTAAGAGTCTATTGGAATTATATTAGCAACTACTGCATGATTTATGAAATCTTGCAGATAGGATGTCAAAACATTGTTTCCTCGATGTTCTTGAGGAAAGGTTGTATGTGATACAACCAGAAGGTTTTGTCAAATCCTGAAAGATGCTAACAAGTATGCAAAGCTCCAGCAATCCTTCTTTGGACTGGAGTAAGCATCTCGGGGTTGGAATGTATGCTTTGATGAGATGATCAAAGATTTTGGGTTTATACAAAGTTTATGAGAAACTTGTATTTCGAAAGAAGTGAGTGGGATCACTATAGCATTTCTGATGAGTATATGTTGTTGACATATTGTTGATCAGAAATGATGTAGAATTTCTGGAAAGCATATAGGGTTATTTGAAAAGTGTTTTTCAATGGAAAACCTGGGTTAAGCCACTTGAACATTGAGCATCAAGATCTATAAGGATAGATCAAACCGCTTAACAGTACTTTCAAATGAGCACATACCTTGACATGATCTTGAAGGTGTTCAAGATGGATCAGTCAAAGAAGTGGTTCTTGCCTGAGTTGTAAGGTATGAAGTTAAGACTTAAAGCTCGACCACGGCAAAAGAGAGAGAAAGGACGAAGGTCGTCCCCTATGCTTCAGACATAGGCTCTATAGTATGTTATGCTGTGTACCGCACCAGAAGTGTGCCTTGCCACATGTCTGGCAAGAGGGTACAAAGGTGATCCAGGAGTGGATCACTAGATAGCGGTCAAAATTATCCTTAGAGGAAGAAGGAAATGTTTCTCGATTATGGAGGTGATAAAGAGTTCAGCGTAAAGGCTTACGTCGATGCAAGCTTTAACACCTATCCGAATGACTCTGAGTAGCAAACCGGATACGTATAGTGGAGAAACCATTTGGAATAGATCCAACTGGAGCGTGGAAGCAGCATTTACAATATGACCTAGAGATCTGCGAAATACATATGGATCTGATTGTTGCAGACCGTTGACTAAAACCTCTCTCACAAGCAAAACATGATCAAACCCCAGAACTCATTGAGTCTTAATCACATGGTGATGTGAACTTGTTTAGTGACACTAGTAAACACTTTGGATGTTGGTCACATGGTGATGTGACCTATCAATGTTAATCACATGGCGATGTGAACTAGATTATTGACTCTAGTGCAAGTGGGAGAGTGTTGGAAATATGCCCTAGAGGCAATAATAAATTAGTTATTATTATTATATTTCCTTGTTCATGATAATCGTTTATTATCCATGCTATAGTTGTATTGATAGGAAACTCAGATACATGTGTGGGTACATAGACAACACCATGTCCCTAGTAAGCCTCTAGTTGACTATCTCGTTGATCAATAGATGGTTACGGTTTCCTGACCATGGACATTGCATGTCATTGACAACGGGATCACATCATTAGGAGAATGATGTGATGGACAAGACCCAATCCTAAGCCTAGCACAAAGATCGTGTAGTTCGTATGCTAAAGCTTTTCTAATGTCAAGTATCATTTCCTTAGACCATGAGATTGTGCAACTCCCGGATACCGTAGGAATGCTTTGGGTGTACCAAACGTCACAACGTAACTGGGTGGCTATAAAGGTGCACTACGGGTATCTCCGAAAGTGTCTGTTGGGTTGGCACGAATCGAGACTGGGATTTGTCACTCCGTGTAACGGAGAGGTATCTCTGGGCCCACTCGGTAGGACATCATCATAATATGCACAATGTGACCAAGGGGTTGATCACGGGATGATGTGTTACGGAACGAGTAAAGAGACTTGCCGGTAACGAGATTGAACAAGGTATCGGCATACCGATGATCGAATCTCGGGCAAGTACAATACTGTTAGACAAAGGGAATTGTATACGGGATTGATTGAATCCTCGACATCGTGGTTCATCCGATGAGATCATCGTGGAACATGTGGGAGCCAACATGGGTATCCAGATCCCGCTGTTGGTTATCGGTCGGAGAACGTCTCGGTCATGTCTTCATGGTTCCCGAACCCGTAGGGTCTACACACTTAAGGTTCGATGACGCTAGGGTTATAGGGAATAGATACATGTGGTTACCGAATGTTGTTCGGAGTCCCGGATGAGATCCCGAATGTCATGAGGAGTTCCAGAATGGTCCGGAGGTAAAGATTTATATATGGGAAGGCCTGTTTTGGTCGCCGAAAAAGTTT
Source organism: Triticum aestivum (assembly GCF_018294505.1). Classification (NCBI taxonomy): domain Eukaryota; kingdom Viridiplantae; phylum Streptophyta; class Magnoliopsida; order Poales; family Poaceae; genus Triticum; species Triticum aestivum. Next base: position 133,315,458 of record NC_057801.1, read on the forward strand.
CGGGTGCTATCGGTAACGCACCGGGACCACCGGGAGTGTCCTGGGGGTCCACCAAGTGGGGCCACCGGCCCTAGAGGGCTGCATGGGCCAAGTGTGGGAGGGGACCAGCCCCAGGTGGGCTGGTGCGCCCCCCCACAAGGGCCCAAGGCGCCTAGGGTTTGGGGAGGGGGCGCACCCACCTTACTTGGGGGCCAAGTTTCCCCCTCTCCCCCCCTTGGCCGCACCCTAGATGGGATCTAGGGGCTGCCGCACCCCTTGGGGTGGGAACCCTAGAGGGGGCGCAGCCCCCTCCCTCTCCCCGAGGTTTTGGGGCTGCCATACACAAGAGTTTCCACCTCTCCCTGTCGCAGCCTTACCTCTCTTTCTCCTCATATCTCGCGGTGCTTGGCGAAGCCCTGCTGGATCACCACGCTCCTCCATCACCACCATGCCGTTGTGCTGCTGCTGGATGGAGTCTTCCCCAACCTCTCCCTCTCTCCTTGCTGGATCAAGGCATGGGAGACGTCACCGGGCTGCACGTGTGTTGAACGCGGAGGTGCCGTCCGTTCGGCACTAGGATCTCCGGTGATTTTGATCACGATGAGTACGACTCCTTCAACCCCGTTCTCTTGAACGCTTCCGCTTAGCAATCTACAAGGGTATGCAGATGCACTCTCCTTCTCTCTTGTTGCTAGTCTGTCCATAGATAGATCTTGGTGACTCGTAGGAAAATTTTGAATTTCTTCTACGTTCCCCAACAGTTTGGAGGGAGCAAACGCAATGTTGACATGGAGATTTCTGGCGTTGTTCCAATAGGTGGTGCTATCGTACATCCACGTTAATGGAGACTTCAACCCACGAAGGGTAACGGTTGCGTGAGTCCACGGAGGGCTCCACCCATGAAGGGCCCATGAAGGACTTGCCTCACTAGGGTAGATCTTCACGGAGTAGGGGATCTCCTTGCCCTTACAAACTCCTTGGTTCAACTCCACAATCTTGACGGAGGCTCCCAACTGACACCTAACCAATCTAGGAGACACCACTCTCCAAAAGGTAATAGATGGTGTGTTGTTGATGAACTCCTTGCTCTTGTTTTTCAAATGATAGTCTCCCCAACACTCAACTCTCTCTCACAGATTTGGCTATGGTGGAAAGATAGTTTGAGTGGAAAGCAACTTGGGGAAGGCTGGAGATCAAGATTCATATGGCAGGATTGGAATATCTTGGCCTCAACACATGAGTAGGTGGTTCTCTCTCAGAAAATGAGTAGTGGAAGTGTAGGTTTGTTCTGATGGCTCTCTCCACGAATGAAGAGTGGGTGGAGGGGTATATATAGCCTCCACACAAAATCTAACAGTTACACACAGATTGCCAAACTCGGTGGGACCAAACCAGCAAACTCGGTCAGACTGATTTAGTTCAAAATGAGAACGCTAGGAATTTTGGTGGGACCGATACAGTTATCTCAGTGGGACCGACATGCTAGGGTTAGGGCATAGCATAATCTCGGTGTGACCGATCGCATAAACTCGGTGGGACCGATTTCAGCAAATAGGTACACAGAGGGTTGGTCAGGAAAACTCGGTGGGACCAATTCGCTCACTTTGGTGGGACCGAAGTGTTGCGAAAAGGAACACGGAGTTTGCAATGCAGACTCAGTGGGACCGATTTGCTCATTTCGGTGAGACTGAAATGTTACAAATGGGAAACAAAGAGTTTGCAATCCCATCTCGGTGAGACCGAGATCCCTATCGGTGAGACCGAAGTAACTAGGGTTTGTGGCAGTGGCTATGTCAAGTGAAACTCAGTGGCGCCGGATAGATCAAATCGGTGGGGCCGAGTTTGACATTTAGGTTTAGGATATATGTGGATATGGGAAAGTGGTTGAGGTTTTTGGAGCATATCACTAAGCATTTTGAGCAAGTAACTAATTAAGCAACACCTCATCCCCTTTTAATAGTATTGGCTTTCCTATGGACTCAATGTGATCTTGGATAACTAAAATGAAAATGTAGAGTCTTGAGCTTGTTGCCAATATATGTCCTTTGTATTTTTAGGGGTCCACATCTCTAGTCCATGCCATGCCAAACATTGAACTTTTTGAAATGATTATCTTGAAATAGCATTAGTTCAATGAACTATATGTTGTTAAGAATTATCAAAACCACCTAGGGATTAGTTGCACTTTCAAAATCCCATCTACTAAGTTTGCTAGTCAATGCTTGGATGAGTTTGATAATTTTATTGTTGAACAAGAAAACTTCAATGCTTATGTTGGTAGACAATCTCAACGTAATGCTTATATGGTTGCACTTGAGTGATTATATGTCTAGAGTTAAAAGTGATCTTAAAGCTATTAGTAAACATGCTTCCATGGTTACAACTCAAGTAGAACAAGTACATAAAGCACAAGATGATTTTCTCAATGAGTGGAATAGCAAGGATAATGATAATGTTGTTAGGGTTATGACTAGGGGTGGTAAAATGACCCAGGAACATTTGTATCCTGAGGGCCATCCTAAGAGAGTTGAGAAAGATTCTCAGAGAATTAATACTGATACACCTAGCCCTACTAAGAAAAAGAATACTGATAAGACTTTGCATGCTTCTAGTGAACATGTTATGCACACACCTGAGAATCCCAATGATATTTCTACTTCTGATGGTGAAACACAATCTGGTGATGAACATGAACCTAGTGATAATGTTAATGACGATGATGTTCATGTTGATGCTCAACCTAGTAATGATAATGATGTAGAAGTTGAACCTGTTGTTGATCTTGATAACCCACAATCAAAGAATCAATGTTATGATAAGAGAGACTTCGTTGATAGGAAGCACGGTAAAGAAAGAGAACCGTGGGTTCAGAAACCCATGCCTTTTCCTCCTAAGCCATCCAATAAAAAGGATGATGAGGATTTTGAGCGCTTTGCTGAAATGATTAGACCTATCTTTTTGCGTATGCGTTTGACTGATATGCTTAAAATGAATCCTTATGCTAAGTATATGAAAGATATTGTTACAAATAAAAGAAAGATACAGGAAGCTGAAATTTCCACCATGCTTGCCAATTATACTTTTAAAGGTGGAATACAAAAGAAACTAGGGGATCGAGGAGTACCAACTATACCATGCTCCATTAAAAGAAACTATGTTAAAACTGCTTTCTGTGATCTTGGAGCCGGTGTTAGTGTTATGCCTTTCTCTTTATATCGTAGACTTGATTTTAATAAGTTGACACCTACTAAAATCTCTTTGCAAATGGCTGATAAATCAACTGCTATACCCATCGGTATTTGTGAGGATGTGCTTGTTGTGGTTGCAAACGTTACTATTTTAACAGACTTTGTTATTTTTGATATTCCCGAGGACGACAGTACGTCGATCATCCTTGGTAGACCCTTTCTGAATACTACAGTGGCTGTTATTGATTCCAACCAAGGCAATGTCAATTTTCATGTTAATGGTAATGAGCATACGATACACTTCCCGAAGAGACAACCTCAAGTTCATAGTATCAATTCTATTGGAAAATTTTCAACTATTACCATTGGAGGTTTTGAATTCCCTCTTCTTACTGTCAAAAAGAAATATGATATTCTTATTGTTGGGGACGTGCATATCCTCGTTGAGGTAACCTAGTGTTATTCGAAAATTCTCCGGTTTCATGTTATTCGAAAGAGGTTTGTTAACAAGACTTGATCAACCTTGTTAGTGGATTCCTTTTGATGGTCATGAGATGGATGAACTTAGAAGGCACAACTTTCTGTACCCTCCTTTTACTTTCTGTTACTTAGTTTAAATAAAGAAAAAATAGTATTTTCTGTCTGTTTTTTTGAATTATCCATGCAATAAAAAATATCCCAAAAATAAAAGTGCTCCAAATGCCCTTAAAATTTAGTATGATTTTTTATACAATATTTGAGAATTTCTGTCACTGAGAACACACCAGGGGGGTGCACTAGTGAACCACGAGGGTGGAGGGCGCCCCCTGCCTCGTGGGCCCCACGTGGCCCCTCCACTTATTCCAGCACCCACACACTTTGTCTTCCTCCAGAAAAAGTCATCACGTAGCTCAAACTCATGTTCTTGCTTGTTTTGCTGTCATTTTCGATCTTCTTGCTCAAAGCTCCATTCACAAAACTGCTTTGGGGGATTGTTCTTCGGTATGTGACTCCTCCAAGGTCCAATTAGTTTTTGTTCTAGTGCTTTATTTATTAAAAAAATTTGCTGCTAAGGTGACCCTGTTCTTGAGCTTGCATGTCAAATTTATATGGTCCAAAGTAGTTTTATTCACTGTTAAAAAATCTTCCAATTTAGCGATTAATCTTCCAATTTATCGCTACTCGTGGAGTGACCAATAAGATTATGCCTTATCTTCGCCGTTTATATTTTGAACCGATTTATCGCTCTGAGAAGCGATTTATCGGGAGTCCACCGATAAATAAGACCTATTCATAGCAATATGTTTGCAAAAACTATGTTTATTTGTGTTTTGTGGACCTTATTATGCAATATTTATTATTGTCCTATTTTTTTTCATTATACAAGGATCCAAAGGCTAGGAATCTTGGTAACACTTCTGTCAAATAATTTTTTGGTGTTGAATATAGCGTATTTTAATGTTGGGGACCTGGGATTTGCAATAAAATGTCTGATTAATAGTCAACCGATAAAATCGATTAATCGACTGATTTCCGATTAATCTATAATCCCCAGCTGACCGAAACGCTAATGATAAGCGATATCCTCAACATTGGTTTTAATGCATGATATAGTCTCTAGACACTTGTGGGAGTAGTTGCTATCAATCTTGTTGAGTTTTGCTCACTTTTATTTCGAGTCACTAACAATTTCAGAAATTTTTCGGAGGAAGAAAAATGTTTAGGAAAATATACCAAGGGGGTTCTTCAAGGAAGCAAGCACCGAGGCTTGCGATACGTGATCCAGATCTCGAACCACAAAGAGAAGCTCAAGTGCGGCCTTGTGAATGGCTGTCAGATGAATTCATGACCCAAGCAAGCTTCAAAGGAAGAATTTGATGCGTATGTGCGTAATGCTGATCTTGAGGACTTCATATCAGATAAGTGCCGACAATATTATTACCTCACTGATTCCTTTGTGCGGAGGTTTAACTTTTCATCTAAGCACACCACTCATAGTGTTATATTTGACCTCTATGATAAATCATATACCATGGACCTTAAAGATTTTAATACTGCTTGCAAAATCCCACGGTGGGCATCTTTAGTGAACCTCACAAATCTGAAAATAATAATTTCCTTGCTAGCATCACTGTGGGAGAAACTAGAAATATCACACAAGCTACCATAGGGAGCATTCACTTTCCTGCCATACATTACTTTGCTCTCTTTATAGATAGATGCATTAACGGTAAGCATGAGCACTGCCACATCTGCGGCCCAGATCTTAGTGTCCTCAAGAGTGTGGTATTAGGTGATAAACGATATAACTTGGGGGGCATTGTTGCACGAAGGTTACATCTTAATGCTAAGGATGGAGATTTATTTGGTGGGATTTATGCAACTTGTTTAGCTGATTATCTTGGTGTATCCACAAGAGAAAATGATATTGAGTTGCCACCTGCTTTTCTAGATTATAATGCCATGGTTTGTTACCATTTTCTTGAGAGAAACGATCAGTCCCTCCAGTATCTACTAATCTTTGACAGACGACATGCTATCCAAATTACCTTCCCTTCTCCTTCCTTCTTTAACTTTCAGGAAGAAGAGAGATATGGTATTACCAGAGAGGAGGCAAACGAGTATGAGAGATCGGCGGAGGACGCTCGTCTCCAGGAAGCAGCTCGTTAGGCGGCAGCTACTGCAGCACAGTACAACCCCAACTATGATGTCAGATATCATCCAGGCCAGTGGTGGCCTTAGACCAACTTAGGCCAAAAGCCTAAGCTTGGGGGAGTACGTATTTCTCACCGACATTACATTCATGTTCACACACTCATTCTAGTTGTCGGTACTCATACTTTTTTATTGTATTATTCATGCTAGTTTATTTTCTTTTTCTGCTTTCTTCTTGTGTGTTTGAAAAACTTTGAGAAAAACAAAAAAAATTAGTTATAACTTCTAGCTAGTTTACTTTCCATGCTTGTAGCAGTAGTATCATAAGAAAACCCAAAAAGATTTCCCGTTCTTCTTTTGCATGTTGGGAGCTTTCCCGTGTAAATAGTTTTTATCGTTCTTTGAATTTCTTTTCTTTTCTTTGGGGGTTGAGAGGAGAAGACCATAATGAAAATGATGAGTGGCTCTCATATGCATTATTGTTGATCTAACAAATAGCCCATATTACCTTGTCTTCTCCTTTGAACTAAATGTTTACAGATTCCAGCTTAGTCCAATGCACATGCACTATTATTATTATCCACACCGTTCGGTCGTGCAAGTGAAAGGCAATAATGACGATATATGATGAAATGATTGAGATGAGGAAAAGCTGGTATGAACTCGACCTATCTTGTTTTTGTAAATATGATTAGTTCATCGTTCCTGATTCAACATATTATGGATGAAACATGTTTGCAATGACAATTAGAGATTATAGTTGCTCATGCCATGCTTAATTAGATAGGAGTCTATAATGGTTTACCTTGCGTGCCAACATGCTATTAAAATGGTTGTGATGTAGTATGATAGGATGGTATCCTCCTTTGAATGATTCGAGTGGCTTGACTTGGCACATGTTCACGCATGTAGTTGAAACAAAATCAACTTAGCCTCCACGATATTTATGTTCATGGTGATTTATATCCTACTCATGCTTGCACTCATTGTTGGTTAATCTTAATGCATGTTTATGACTGTGTCGCTCTCTAGTTGGTCGCTTCCCAGTCTCTTTCTAGCCTTCACTTGTACTAAGCGGGAATACTGCTTGTGCATCCACTTCCATAAACCCCAAAGTTGTTCCATATGAGTCCACCATACCTACCTATATGCGGTATTTACCTACCATTCTAAGTAAATTTGCATGTGCCAAACTCTAAACCTTCAAATAAAATTCTGTTTTGTATGCTCGAATCGCTCATGTAGCAACTAGGGATGTCTATATCTTCCATGCTAGGTGGGTTATTCTCACGATGAGTGGACTCTGCTCATCATCCACGAAAAATGGCCGGTAACCGGGATGCCCAGTCCCATGCACAAATCAAATCAAAATAATTGCAAACAAACTCCCCCAGGATTGTTGTTAGTTGGACGGTACCCGTTGTTTTGGACCAGCCATGGAATGTTCTTGTTGGTGGTGGGGGAGTATAAACTTTACCATTCTGTTTGGGAACCGCCTATAATGTATGTGGAATGGAAGATATCGAGATCTCTTGGTTGTTATGTTGACAATGAAAGTATGCCGCTCAAAATATTATTTATCTCTGTTTCAAAACTCGAGCTCTGGCACCTCTGCAAATCCCTGCTTCCCTCTGCAAAGGGCCTATCTATTTACTTTTATGTTGAGTCATCATCCTCTTATAAAAAGCATCAGTTAGAGAGCACCACTTTCATTTGTATGCATTGTTATTAATTGATACTGAGTATGACTGTGACTGGATCTCTTTTACCATGAATTACAATGTCTAGTCAGTCCTTGATCTTCAGGGGTGCTCTGCACTTATGTTTTGCATTCTCAAAAAGGGCTATCAAGATACCATCTTGTTATATCATATCATGATTGTTTTGAGAAAGTGTTGTCATCCGAGATTTATTATTATTACTCACTAGTTGATGATGCCATTAATATGAGTAAATGTGAGACCTAAATGTTATTGTGAATATGGTTAGTTCATAATCTTTGCTGAAAACTTGAATGCTGGCTTTACATATTTGCAACAACAAGATCAAATAGAGTTTGTCAAAGTTTTTCTTTATCACTTTCAATTTGTCAACTCAATTGCTTGAGGACAAGCAAAGGTTTAAGCTTGGGGGAGTTGATACGTCTCCAACATACCTACTTTTCCAAACTCTTTTGCCCTTGTTTTGAACTCTAATTTGCATGACTTGAATGGAACTAACCTGGAACGACGCTATTTTTAGCATAACTACCATGGTGTTATTTTTGTGCAGAAATAAAAGTTCTCGGAATGACCTAGAACTTCACGGAGTCACTTTTTGTAATTAATAAAAAATATTGGCGAAATAATCAGCAGTAGGGGGCCCACACCCTATCCACAAGGGTGGGGGCGCGCCCTACCCCCATGGGCGTGCCCCCTGCCTCATGGGCCCCCTGGAGCTCCACCGACCTCAACTCCAACTCCATATATTCATGTTTGGGGAGAAAAAAAATCAGGGAGAAGGATTCATCGCGTTTTACGATACAGAGCCGCCGCCAAGCCCTGTTCTTCCTTGGGAGGGCTGATCTGGAGTCCGTTCGGGGCTCCGGAGAGGGGAATCCGTCGCCATCATCATCATCAACCATCCTCCATCACCAATTTCATGATGCTCACCGCCGTGCATGAGTAATCCCATCGTAGGCTTGCTAGACGATGATGGGTTGGATGAGATTTACCATCTAATCGAGTTAGTTTTGTTAGTGTTTGATCCCTAGTATCCATTATGTTCTAAGATTGATGTTGTTATGACTTCACAATGCTTAATGCTTGTCACTAGGGCCCGAGTGCCATGATTTCAGATCTAAACCTATTATGTTTTCATGAATATATGAGTGTTCTTGATCCTATCTTGCAAGTTATAGTCACCTACTATGTGTTATGATCCGGTAACCCCGAAGTGACAATAATCGGGACCACTCCCAGTGATGACCGTAGTTTGATGAGTTCATGTATTCACAAAGTGTTAATGCTTTGGTCCAGTTCTCTATTAAAAGGAGGCCTTAATATCCCTTAGTTTCCAATAGGACCCCACTGCCACGGGAGGGTAGGACAAAAGATGTCATGCAAGTTCTTTTCCATAAGCACGTATGACTATATTTGGAACACATGCCTACATTATATTGATGAACGGGAGCTAGTTACGTGTCACCCTATGTTATAACTGGTGCATGATGAATGCCATCCGACATAATTATCCATCATTGATCCATTCCCTACAAGCTCGTTTCATATTGATCTTTGCTAAGTTACTTTTCCGTTGCCACTATTACGATTGCTACAAAACTGCTACTATTACTTTTGCCACCGTTACCGTTACTTCCATACTACTTTGCTACTAAATACTTTGCTGCAGATATTAAGTATTTCAGGTGTGGTTGAATTGACAACTCAGCTGCTAATACTTGAGAATATTCTTTGGCTCCCCTTGTGTCGAATCAATACATTTGGGTTGAATACTCTACCCTTGAAAACTGTTGCGATCCCCTATACTTGTGGGTTATCACGGGCCATAGTTTTCACTAGAGACTTCTCTCGTTGAAGATATCATACGGTGGGTAGACAAATTACTGTTGGGCATTTGATAGAAAAGCAAATAGTTATGACGATATCCAAGGCAGTGATCATACATAGGCATCACGTCCGGGACAAGTTAACCAAAATGATTCTGCATCTACTACTATTACTCCACACATCGATCGCCATCCAGAATGCATCTAGAGTATTAAGTTCATAAAGAACGGACTAACACCTTAAGCAAGATGACATGATGTAGACAAGATAAACTCACGTATGAATAAACCCCCATCTTTTTATCCTTAATGGCAATGATACATATGTGTCATGTCCCTTTCTGTCACTAGAATTGAGCATCGTAAGATCGAACCCATTACAAAGCGTGTCTTCCCATTGCAAGATAAATCAATCTACTTGGCCAAGCCAAATCAATAGATTAGAGAGAAATGCGACGCTATAGTAATCATGCATAAAAGAGTCCAGAGAAAACTCAAATAATTTTCATGGATAGATCTAATCATAAACTATTAATTCATCAGATCCCAACAAACACACCGCAAAATGTGATTACATCGAATAGAACTCTAAGGCATCAAGGAGAACATTGTATTGAAGAACATCGAGAGAGAAGAAGCCATCTAGCTACTAACTATGGACTAGTAGGTCTGTGGTAAACTACTCACGCATCGTCGGAAGGGCAACAAGGTTGATGTAGATCCCCTCCGTGATTGATTCCCCCTCCGGTGGTGTACTAGAAGAGGCCTTCAGATGGGATCTCTCATGAACATAAGCTTGTGGCGGTGGAAAAAGTATTTCATGGACTCCCCTGTTGGTTTCACGATTTTAGAGAATTTATAGAGGCGGAATTAGGTCAAACGGAGCCATGTGGGTCCCACAAGCCACCAGGGCACGCCCTACCCCTGGGCGTGCCCTGGTGCCTCATGGGCCACTGCTCCATCTTCGTGTCCCCTCCCGAAGCTTCTTGGGTCTCTTATGTCTAGAAAAAAATCACCATAAAGTTTCATGGTATTTGGACTTCATTTGGTACTGATATTCTGCAAAACCGAAAACAAGCAAAAAACAGCAACTGACACTGGGCACTAAGTTAATAGGTTAGTCCCAAAAAATGATATATATTTGCTTGTAAATGTATATAAAAAATCCAAGATTGATACTATAATAGCATGGAACAATGAAAAATTATAGATATGTTGGAGATGTATCAAAATCTAGTGAGAAATATGAATTGGTTCAGTCGAGTTGTATATTAGTCATTGCTCTCTCTATCCCCATAGAATCAAAGTGTTTGAGTGGAGGAATATAAAGTGTTGAGAAAAAATGGAGGTTTGGGAACGCTGTCTACTCACAAGGCTTGAAGGCTGCTCGAACCCTCTTGATAGTGCGGTTTTTCCATGACTCAAATAAATTGAAACCAAGGCGTCGAGTCGCCAGAAAACCATGCCTTTAACCATTTTGTAGTGTGTGTGTGTGGGGGGGGGGGGTGTCCACCATCTCCTCAATCAATCTTTGAGGAACCAATGACCCGAGGTGGACCTTAGCAACCGTCATGAGTTCCACTAATCACATTGTCATCTCACTAAAAATACTATTTAAATGTAAATCCACTTCCAACTTACACTGCTTCAAATGAGCTATATGTGAGAAGTACTATTTTAATATAAATCCACTTTCAACTTTCAACCGTCACTAGTAGAAGTGTGAAGCAATGTAAGATATATGAAAAATACTACTCCCTCCTCCCATAATATAAAATGTTTTTGCAAGCTAAAACAACTTGCAAAAAGGTCGTATATTGTGGGGCGGAAGGAGTATTTGTGAAGTAGTGTAATCTGGTTTATAAATATGCGAGAAATAATACAATATTTACAATACTATTTAAATATAAATATAAATCCACTTTCAACTTTTTTTCACTGAATAAAAAAATAGTGATGAGTTGACTACCAAACCATGGTGGATGCTTTGGCTTGTTTCCAACAACCAGGGATAGAATCTCCGCCCTGCATTACTTTTTCCTAAGAAGGAATTTTTATTGTTTTTCATATAGCTTTTATGTACAAATAAAATTATAGTTCAATTTCTTACCAACAGTGGTGCTAGCCCAGATGGCTAGTGCCGCTAATCTCAATGGCAGAGTCATGAGATCGACTCCAACACTTGCATCACTTTTGGCAAAAAAACTTAGTAAGACGTCCATTGGACCGACCACGTCATATGAGAAAACAGATCATGCACGAGAGAGCAAAAGGTGGTCAACGCCCATCTATCCCGCACGAACCGCCAATTGCGTGGAAACGGAAACGAGCCCATTAAATAGCTAATTACTGCCCACGACTCTACGCAACCGCATGATTACGATCGCAGGGCTCATGGGTCATTTGCTCCCATCCCTAAACGCGGAGTTTATTTTGGTGTTACTTCTGCTCAGCATTTAATAACAACCACCGTTACAGAAACTAGTATTACAAGATAAGATATAAATGTGACAAGCACACCCATCCGGGATCCCTCAAATAAATGTTCATCCGGGTCAACCACCTTCTCTCGCCTTCTCGAAGAACTCTCCGTGAGTCAGGATCCACCTCCACTGTCCCATACGCGTGCTTCCTCTTTTAGAGGTGCAGTGTGCATCACCGGAGGCGAAAACATGACGACTGCGTTGGTGTCGGAGGAGGCGGAGATGGACTTAGAGTTGTCGTCTGGCGTCGGGGTGCCCAACTTTGAGTTCGCCTTCAATTCGGCGGTCTTCTCCAACATGGTGATGAAAATAGAGGTCGTCACCGGCGGCGATGTCAGCGGAGGATCTCTCATATGCAATGGCAATAAGAAAGGTGTGTGAAGCCCCCTGAGTTGGATGTGTTTGGCCTTTTGGAATTACATGCATATTTAATTCGATGCACACGTTAATTTGTGTGGGCATGGGGTTGTTGCGCTTGTTTTGATTTGGGATGGTTGGGTAATTTTGTTTCATCTCAGGCTGACCCTCCGTTAGAGCTTTACCGTGTTAGTGTAACATGGGGGCAATAGAGGGAATCCATATATTATGTGCTTGTGCGTGCGTTGATGTGGTGTACACCTATGTTAGTGCGCCATTTTCTTTGTTCACCTATGTTAGTTTGTTTTGTGTGCATGAAAATATTTAGGCTTTGTTTGGCCGTAGGGGATATAGGACCCAAATGAGAAAAGCCACCATAGGGATTTTGCCCGTCACACATGAATCCGTGGTAGAAAACCACGGGCCCGCTTACCACCATTTGGTTCACTCATGATGGGGGAAAGACGGGGAAAAGTTCGCCTTCAAGCACAGACCGGTGTCAGGGGAACGAGCATGACTACGTCGACTTGTCCAGAGACAACATGTAAGAGACGGGGAACTCCATCCACGAGCGGAGATGCGTTTTTCCTCCCAGGGAATTCACAAGGAAGCGAATGAGTTCTCCCGTTCCACCTCTCGACCAAATGGTATGGCGGAAAAACCGAGGAAGGTCAACCACTTGATGAGAGTTTTTAGGGAATGGACCAGGATCCCATCCCCTGCTGCCAAATGAGGCCTTAAGGTCATTGTTAGCCTGCTTGATAACCACTTTTATTCAAGTAGTCCAAATACTTGTTGCATAGAGATAAATTGGCACTAGCACATACGCGGTTACGTGTCAGGGATTAATGACTGAGGCAACGGTGAAACACCATTCTACTAGTATAAGTTTTGCACCTAAGATCTTATGTCAATGGGCGATCTTCAAGTTCAGAGATTGTGGGGATCCCCTTTTAGAGATTCATTCATGGGTCAAACACTTCAGACCACTTGAGAGATTGAGGCTTTTTTTATCCTGGTTCATGTCACCAAGAAGGTGTAACACCCTACGTCCTACGTGCTAGTTCTTGCTTCTGAAGACAAGTGTGTGTGTGTGTGTGTGTGTGTATGTGTGTGTGTGTGTGTGTGTATGTGTGTGTGTGATTACAGGGTTTTCGTCCCCCTTCGGGCTCCAGTTTGCCCCTTACTTAACATGGGAGCAGCCACAATATACACTCTATGGCGCATGTGGTGTGATCGGGGTCAAATGCCCCCTCCTCTTGACCTACCCAGGCCTAGTCAGCCTAGGCCCCGCGTATTTGATAGGAGTTGGTGTCATTTCCTTGGCGCGACGCAATGCCATCTGTTTGATCGTGTTGTTGAATCCATCCGTCATCAAGGATGGGTCGGAAACATCATGCTGTCCTTAATAGAGGCGGAAGTCAAAAGGACTTGCTAAGCTCATCTCGCTCGTCAAAAGGCCAATGATGAGGTGAGCGGGGTCAGCGGTGCTGCCTCTCTTGCCTCCTCCCTTTCCACGACGAGGGCTACTCTTGCAACCTAGGGGGTTGCAACGATATGCATCAGCAAGGGCTCCCTTGGCCTTGGCGCCACCAGGATCGTTGCGGAGGATAAACACCGTTTGAAGTCCTTCTCAACCTACGGTGTCCACTTGAATGGGTCCGACCTCTTGAGGAGTTTGAACAAAGGGAGGCCCAGCTCTCCGAACTTGAAGATGAACCTCGCCAAGGTCGCCATGCAGCTCGATAAGTGTTGCATGTGTTTGCGACACGTTGGAGGGCGGGTTGGGTTGATGGCAATGATCTTCTTGGGTTTAGCCTCGATGCCCCTGCTGGACATGAGGAAACTGTGGCGCTTTCAAAGGGTACCTTGAAGACACATTTCTTGGGGTTCAGCTTCATGCACATGCGGCACAGGTTATCAAAAGTCTCTGACAGGTCGTCGAGGGGCGTGGCCCGGTCCTTTGTCTTCGTAACGAGATCACCAATGTATGCCCCGACGTTGCGGATGAGCTGGGGCTCCAAACCAATGTGCGCGGCCCGCTGATATGTTGGACGTTCATTCTTTGGAGTAAAAGGTATGCATATATACAACAAAAAGTCCCTGTGAGGGTGATGAAAGTCGTCGCTTCGTCCTCCTCCTTAGCCATGTGCATCTGGTGGTAACCAGAATACCCGTCCAGGAATCACAGGAGATCACGCCGCGCTGTGGAGTCCATGATCTGGTCAATGCGAGTCGATTGGAAGTGATCCTTAAGACACATTTTTTTGAGGTCGGCGAAGTCCACACACATCCTCAACTTTCTGTTAACCTTTGGGACGACGACGAGATTGACAAGCCACTCTAAGGTGAATCATCTCACAGATGAAATGAGCCTCTTGGAGATTACTCACCTTGGCACAGATGAAATGTTGTTGCTTGGGTGCTTGTCGGCGCTCCTTTCATCAGACGAGGCGTGCGCCCGGGTTCACGGATAAGTGGTGCTCAATCATCTTCACGGGGACCCCGAGCATATCCGACTACCTAAGCGGTCAGGAGGCTGAAGAAGGTGAATAGGTTTCCGACCACCTAAGAGCAACTCCAACACGTTGACATATTTTGTCTGTTTAGATTGTAACAGACAGAAAAAACGGCCCAACCCGCTGACACAAAACAGATGACCGTTCATCTTTTGTCCGTCCGGGACCCATTTCTTGCGCGAATTTGGGCCTGGTTTCCCTCGGCGTGGGCACAATGTGGACATGCGCGACGCCCGCCGTTGTCCTCCCCCTGTCCCGCCGTCGATGCCACCTCCCCTGTCCAAAACTTTGAGCCGATGCCGTGATGCGGGCGCGGAGGCTGCTGCGCCACAGCATCGCGCTTCCGGGGGCTCGTGTCGCTGTCCCGGCCGGGACGGTGACGACGCCCGTTCTGGTCAGGTCCCGCCCGGCGGCGTCTTCCCAGGCGGGCCCGACGCCTACTGTTGACGAGGGCCTCAACTTCCCGGCAGTCCGCGAGGTCGTTCCGGTGGAAAGATCCACCGGGCACCACCTGCCGGTACACCCCTCGAAATCGTTGGTCCCCTTTACGGCCGAGGACGTCGCGGAGGTTGTCCACCCGTTCCGCCAGACGCGGGGCTCCCCTGCTGCGGTGGTGGCAACTTCCCTCTGGTGACCGAAAGGGAAGGGCTTTTTCCCTTGGGGAAGCGCCGGCGTCCCCCGGTGGTTGGGCGATGGCGAGCAATTTCCACCTGCCACGGGGTGTCGGAGAAAGCACATGGTTGATGGCGGACATGGTTGATGATGATGCAGCAAATGTTTAGTCAAGTATATTTGGATTTAGCTGTAGTGTTCAAACATATCAATCCCCTGTCACTGCAACTGAGACTAGCCACTGACAATGGTTGTTAACCGTTCGACTCAGAAAACTTGAAAATGTGTTATTCCAGCTGAGACACCTAAAGTTCTACTAGTTAATGTCCTTTTAAGGAATTGTAGGTTCTGAAATTCTAGTATTCATGTTACAATTCCTGGTCCAGTTTACAGTGAAGCTTTACAAAGGGCATTGCCTAAGTTATATGTAATTCAAGTAGGATCCTTGGGGTAACATCTATGATCTCTTTGTTCAGTGAGCTACAAGCATGCTTAGATTGCTGGCTGCAGCTAAATTGCGGTTCAATTTTTGTGATATTATTTTTACCATTTATCAAATATCTGAAGAGTGATTAAATGAATCTGCACCATTGGACAGAGTGTTTCAAGTATTTTTCCCAGAAGAAAATATGTCCAATGGTTTAATTGCGTACCTTTTGCTTCTCCTAGTTGTCTTATATTTCACCGATCTTGTTATTTTGCAGCTGATAATGGAGAGATAGACTGTTTCTCAACCATGGCAAGTACACCAATTTTAACAGTAAAGACCCTTCATATCAATTCAGCGATTCTTGCTGCAAGAAGTCGTTTCTTTCTAAAGGTAATTCTATAATCATGTGAAGTACATTTGTATGATCAGTTCAAGTTTCTAATAAGCTTCATGTTTCTTAGCTTTTCTCAAATGGCATGAATGAATCTGATCAGACGCATCCAAGAATCAGGATTGCTGATTCAGGTAATGTGAGCTTTACTGTAACATTCTTCCTCTTATATTTTATTCTTATTTGATACTGTGGTTGTGTTACTATTTTTTGTCATAAGATTATTTATGGTAAATAAAAGATTATCTTTTATAGTTTCTGCACTTAATTTTACTGGTAATTCAGCATGCACAATGTATATATTGCATGTACCATACACTATCTAAATATCCACTGATATGTGTCGTCTCTTTTAGTCATCGATGTGGGCAATTCGTGGATTAATTAACTCACTCTTAAGCAGGGAACTCTCTCTCAAGTTTATTTTTTTACGTGCAATTATCAGCCATTGGATCTGATTGTATTGAATGATTGAGATCGCTTGGATTCCTCCCAACTCGTATGTTTTCTGTAGTAGTATACATATAAATTATCCGTGATTGGAAAAAAGGTTAATCTCCCATGGAGGGTTTGTCAATAATGTAAGTCAGTAGTCAATTTCGAAAGTTTATTTAGGGTACAAAAAGTGTGTCCTTTTTTTTGCTTATTTATTGAGCTGCTCTCATGATTTTTCTGTTTTCATTCTACTTGGAACAGAGGAAAATGCCTTTATGGAGCTTTTAAGCTTCATGTACAGTGGAAAGTTGACAACAATTGAGCCCACTCTTCTGCTTGACATCTTAATGGCTTCCGACAAATTTGAGGTTCTTTCTTGCATGAGGTACTGCAGTCAGTTGCTCAGAAGCCTGCCTATGACCACAGAATCTGCACTGCTATACCTAGACCATCCATGCTCCCTTTCAATGGCTGTTGAAGTTCAGGGTGTGGTAGGTGCAGCCAGGGAATTCCTTGCTGAGAAATACAAGATTTTAGACAAGTGAGTGATCCCCATTTGATGGAGCAATTTTTATTTTTCATTTTGGAGAAATATGTAGGCATTGGCCATTGTAATGTGCACGAAGTGTACTCATGGCATGGTTTGTCCCATTTCAGGTTTGAAGAATTGATGAACATCTCTCTTTCTGGAATCGAGGTGATCTTTTCAAGCACTGACATACAAGTAGCATCTGAAGATGCGGTATATAACTTCTTGCTCGAGTGGGCCCGTGCGCGATACCTGGAACCGGAGGAAAGACGTGAGATCTTGAGCAGCCGTTTGCTTCCGCTGGTAAGCTTCAGTCATATGACATGTGCGGCACTTCAGGAGATCCTAGCATCCACTGATGATGACATAGACCGTGAGCAAGTAACCAAGCGCATCAATGAGGTCCTTCTTCACAAAGCTTACCCAACCCAGATGGAAGGTGCTCTTGCAGCAGATGCATCAACTCTCAATTGGCAGTCTGCTGAGCGAACTTACGGGTCCAAACATGTGAAAGCGGTTGCATTTGATCGACCTTACCCACAGGTTATAGTTTACATGGATCTAAAGCGCGACGAGTGCTCCCAATTCTTCCCATCAGGAGTTATATTGTCAGACTGGTTCCATCTCGCAGGTCAGAAATTCTATCTCATGGCAAACTGTGTACTGGATGAGCAGACAGAGTTGTACAGCTTTGGCCTCTGGTTAGGGATATATGGAAATTCTATTTCAGGCTCGCTGTGTTTCGATATTGAGTTTGCTGCAAGGACAAGATCGTCAGGAAAATTCTTGAGCAAGTACGGCGGTAGGCACACATTCAGCGGGCCTTTGCTGGAGGGATGCGATGATCTTTTTGGAGTTCCATGGTCGACGTTCATTGCGGACGACAGCCTCTTCATCGACGGCGTGCTGCATCTGAGAGTTGATCTGACTGCGGTGGAGTAGCCTGAATTATACACCTGATGGTATTTCACTCAGCAAAGTTAGGGTGTGTCTTGAGCCCTGCATGTGATACTGTGAGCTGCTGCAGCAGCCAGGAAGTTTAATCCCTGGGCGTTGTCCGGGGTAACCTGAATCATGTGTTGTTGTTGTTGATCGGTTGCTACTGCAAGTCAGTAGTAACGTGTGTGTGTGCGCTGACTGCTGACTTTTGTATGTTGGTATCATACTTTAGAATTTTATTTATGCATGTGCGAATGGTCTCTGTGCTGGGAAAGTGAGTTTGTTGGCTGAATGATGCAAGGAGATTCCGACTTGGTGCTTCAACTGCTTTCATCTGACTTACTATAGTGTTTTTCTTTTCTAAATGCGAAAGTGCTATTCTGAGCTCGGGCTCATATGTGCCCTTTATCTCAGCCGTCGTGTAGCACTAAGATTCGGGCCACTGCTGGTATTTTAGTCTGTATTCGGAGCAGTACACGCAGCTTTTTCACAGCATGTGGCCCACCCAACCACCGCATTCAATGTAACAGCCGTCATACTCGCAGCTACGGCTGAGATGGGAGCTTTGTGTTGTGGGCCACGGCTCAGCCGTTGTGGGCTACGCGCTCCATCGATGCCAGTGCCATCCATTCTTGTGTCCCCTTCAAGGACACATTACACAAAATGTTGGGCAATTTGTACCCTGGTATCTTTTCTTTTAATATTGTTTTCCTCTCACTCACCTTCAGAGGTTGATACTCTGATCATACCACTCGGACTAACATCCAAAGTTTTATTTATTTATTTATTTGTCTGAACATGTCTATCCCCACGCCTGAAAATAGCACAAATGAGTTAATACAGCTGATATTTTTTCTTAATCATTTTCTTAATCAGGTTTCTTCAAACATCTGCAAAACGTGTACCCGGTGTTCCAGATCCTTGGCTCGCCTTATGAGCAACATTATGTACTGCATCACCAACGGCAGCATGTGCACAGGCCTTCTCGATCTGCTCATCAGTGGCTGCACAAACACACAACTATCAGATCCATGGATGAATGTAAAAAATGTCTCTTTTCTTTAAAACACCATATCCTTGTGTTGGTATTGCTTACCATTTTGTTCATACAGGGCTTGGCACATACAAGCAACCTGATTATCTTTATCCACTTGCTCCAAAGCCTCGCGTTGCGCCTCTTTCGCACACCTCCTCGCAAGCTCTGCATCCTTCTCTTCCTGCTCGTTCGCCTTCTTTTCTTCATCTTCTTGGTACTTTTTTGCAACACCCTCATCCCTCACCTCTTGCTCCCTGAGCCTCCTGTCAATCTCTACTAACAGATCATGGTCAGGGTCCGACCATTCTTCAAACGCACCATCATTATTGCTATCACTGTCGATGACATACACAACTGTTGACAGCTGGGATGCTTCCTCAATCACATCTAGAACATAAATGTCACGTTAGGCAATGAACTTTTCATTTAGTTTCCCTTACTATATGGAGAAAATGACAAATCAAATGTCAATTTGAAACAACATAGACATTCTTCATAAAGCTCATTCTGAAGCTGCCTCGTGCAATCTATGTCAATGTCGACCACATTCAAAACTTCTGTGTCAACCACAGCTCTCAGTGCGCCATCATCCTCCTGTTTCACAGCTATAGGCGGATACTGAGTTCCAGTTATCCCTTTGTGCCCTAATTTTTCAGTAGTTACCCCCGCCACCTGACAAGCGCCTTGCATCGCTGTAACCTCTTGTAGAATATTGTCAATTTCAGCCGTGCCACCTGACAGTGCAGACAATTTCAATTTTCTGTAATCAGATCCAAAAACGCAAACTTTCTGTTAGTATCATAATTGTTACTACTTTCACATCATCTTACCTGTCGTAGTGTTGACAACAGCAGCCCTTGCCCCCGTATGTTCAGCCCTTCCATTAGCAGTATTTGCTGCGTCCTCGAATCAAACATAAGTACTTCAGCTATCTTTATGGCATTCATTTTTAAACTGGTTATGCTTCATACTCATGATAAGCATATAATTAAGTTACAAATTCTTTAAGCACAAAAACAGGGGAAGGGGTGTTCATGCGTCATCACCTTGTCCTCTTAGGCGACGTATAGCATTCCTAGAGCGTCGATCACCTCGTTCCTGCTCATTTTCATCACTGTCGGATGAATCCATTTCAGATTCCTCAACCACTGGCTTCTTCCCTTTTTCTGCAGTGCTCAGCCGGCGAGACGCTACCACCGGAGTCACTTCAGTAGTTTGGTTCAGCTACATTTGCCAGTGTCACATAAAGAAGGTCCAACAACAACTTCCACATCTGGAAGTTCGGAACAACACAGCAGAAATGCACATTACAATTTGGCCACAACACAAAAAACTAGTCATTGGTCGTCCACGTCGACAAGGTGTTCTCCTAGGTGCTGCATCTCCAATCCTTAGCCTAGCAAAAAACAGGCAACTATGATATTAGTTTACAAGGATTCAGCAAGTATCATTCCTAGTAACTAGACGCATGTAATCCTTGGTTTGCAAGCATCATTTTACTTGGACCAAGTCCATATAATTCTGTAGTTGCTCTAATCCAGGGAATCAATTTTTAAAAAGTCCCAGCAGATTATTGATGGTAACAAGCATAGAAGTATCGTCATGGCACAATGCACACACTAATTCAGCACATCTATGCCAGATTTGTACTGCCTCATTTTTTTCTGCATGATCAAGTCAACCACTAACCTTTTGTTCCATCCAGGAGCCCGGGGGTTCATCTTTCCAGTTAATAGCCGGAGGCCGCGGGAGATATCTCACTCCTTTCTGCCGCTGCTCCGCGGACATCCCAGATTTGAGCGTCCGCGCTACCAACCGCCGGCGCCAGCTCCCCCACACCCTGCTTGCCGCCATGAATCCCCCACCATAGCCGGTGCTTCCTCCGCTGCCATGAAATTCCCAATCACCAGTGTCTGCTCCAGCACACCCGTTCCTAGGCCTGGCTGCTCCCGCGCCTCCCCATCCCACATTGCCCGCCCGCTCCACCGCACCCTGATCTGCCACACGGGGCGGCACTGTACTTTCGCCTACCTCCTCCAGAAAAGTAGATCTGATCGATGACAAACCAAATCCGTTTCGATCAACCAATCCAGGTAGCTAATTCAGGAGGTCGGCCACAAGAAAAGGGAAGATTTACGAACCCACATATCGGCTGCATCAGGAACTCCATGGCTTGTCGCCGCCGCTGCGCCTTCTCTCGACGATTCAGTCTCCAACACCCAGATTGGAGAAGACACCAAAACGGTGCATTCATTTGGCCCTTTTTGTTTTACAGAAACAATTCATTTGACCCATGACCCCACCGACGGGGGAAAAGGCAACATCCTGGTCCACGGATCGATCAGACGTGGATGCATATTCTGGGCCACAGCTCGCCTCTTCTCGAACGGCCGTCCGCAAGCCGTTAAATTATGGCCCACTACTCATCTGTCGCGCATACGTATGGCTCAACAGTACCTATTTTCTAGCAGCCCACCACCTACTGTATAAAGAAATGGCACAGATCCTTAGGCTCATATCAACGCCCACGATTAAGAGCTCATATGAGCTCGAGCTCAATAACTCCATGTCCTTCTAAATGTTAGTCCACACACTTGCTGAATCTTGAATCGTCGATGACAGTCTGCCGTTCCGGGCTTGCATCGCTACCAGCTTATCCGTTCCAATGATCACACGGATCACCCCTCTTCTTTTCGTTCGTCCTTCGAATGTCGACGGATTTGTGAAGTGCTTAAGCGTGGATGCTGATTGGTGCGCTCCCCCCCCCACGCGAGTGCCAGGGGAAGGGGAGGGGGGTGGAACCCTAGCCGCTGGTCCACGCCACCCTCCTTGCCCCCTCATGTCCTCGTTGTCGCCTCGGTGGGCTAACGGGCAAAGCCTGGCAGCATCAGCGACAGAGGGGTGCTCTTCCTTCGCCCGTTCGGCGCTTGGTGGCGCAGCGTGTGGACGGGATGTGGCGGCACCACGGCAGCAGTCGGCGGCGATGGCACGGGTTGTGGGCGGCGGCATGAAAGGGTTGTGGGTTGTGGGTTGCGGGGGTGCGCACCGTGTGATCGGCAGGGATCGGATGGGGTGCGTCTCAGATCTGCCTTTCCGGGGATACAGATAGCTCGGCTCGTTGTGGTGACGGGGCTCGGCTTGTCGCTGGTGGTGGCGTGCTTGCCGGCCTCCGGTCAGGCCTAGTTTTGGACTCCGACAAGGGTGTGCAGGCTGCGGGCAGCGTGTGTTGGTGACCTTTGTTGCATACTTGCAGTGGTGGTTGTCAGCGATGGTGGTTTGGTCGGGGCCGCGTTCCGACGGTGGTGGGTGCACCAATGATGGGCGAGGTTGCGGCAGCTCTGGCGACAGTGATTGGCATGCAGGTGGTGGTGGCTCCTTTCTTCTCATGGGTTCGGGCCGGCATGGGATGTCCGTGCGATGGAGATGTCCAGGTCTTGGGGCTCATGCTCGGGCATACCAGATTGGGGCCCGGGGAGGGTCGGAGCTCCTGCTTTGGGTAGGCGATGGTGGTCTCAGTCCGAAAGATGCCCACAGGTGATTAGTGATACGTCCATTTTGCATCATGTTTTTCTATTGTTATTTATGTTGTTTTATTGTATAGTAATGCTTTTTGGAGTAATTCTAATGCCTTTTCTCTCATAATATGCAAAGTATGCATCAAGGGGGAGAATTCCGGCAACTGGAAATCTGGACCTGAAAAAGCTACGTCAAGCTACCTATTCCGCACAACTCCAAATAAGCTGAAACTCCCCGAGGATTTTTATGAAATATTTAAGGAATATTGGAGCAAATAAGTACCAGAGGAGGGCCACCAGGTGGGCACAACCCACCTGGGCACGCCAGGAGGCCTAGGCGCGCCCTAGTGGGTGCTGGCCTCCACGGCCCACCTCCGGTGCCCATCTTCTGGTATATAAGTCATTTTGACTTAGAAAAAATAAGGGAAGGACATTCGGGACGAAGCGCCGCCGCCTCGAGGAGGAACTTGGGCAGGAGCACTTTTACCCCTCGGCGGAGCGATTCCAACGGGGAAACTTCCCTCCCGGAGGGGAAAATCATCGTCGTCATCATCACCAACAACTCTCCCATATTGGGGAGGGCCATCTTCATCAACACCTTCACAGCACCAACTCCTCTCAAACCCTAGTTCATCTCTTATGTTCAATCTTTGTATCAAAACTATAGATTGGTGCCCATGGGCGACTAGTAGTGTTGATTACATTTTGTAGTTGATTACTATATGGTTTATTTGGTGGAAGATTATATGTTCAGATCCATTATGCTATTCAATACCCCTCTGATCTTGAGCATGTTTATCATTTGTGAGTAGTTACTTTGTTCTTGAGGTCATGAGAGAAATCATGTTGCAAGTAATCATGTGAACTTTATATGTGTTCCATATTTTGATGGTATGTATGTTGCCATTCTCTTAGTGGTGTCATGCGAACGTCGACTACATGACACTTCACCATATTTGTGCCTAAGGGAATGCATTGTGGAGTAGTTATCAGATGGTGGGTTGCGAGAGTGACAGAAGCTTAAACCCCAGTTTATGCGCTATTCCGTAAGGGACCGATTGGATCCAAAAGTTTAATGCTATGGTTAGAATTTATTCTTAATACTTTTATCGTAGTTGCGGATGCTTGCAAGAGGGTTAATCATAAGTAGGAGGTTTGTTCAAGTAAGAACAACATCTAAGCACCGATCCACCCACATATCAAATTATCAAAGTACCGAACACGAATTAAACCAATATGATGAAACTGACTAGATGAAATTCCCATGTACCCTCAAGAACACTTTGCTTTTCATAAGAAACCGTTTTGGCCCGTCCTTTGCCTCAAAACGATTGGGCTACCTTGCTGCACTTTTGTTACTACTATTATCACTTGCTCGTTAGAAATTATCTTGCTACCAAACTACTCCGCTACTTACACTTTTATCACTTGCGGACATTACCTTGCTGAAAACCACTTGTCATTTCCTTCTGCTCCTCGTTGGGTTCGACACTCTTACTTATCGAAAAGAGCTACAATTGACCCCATGCATTTTTGGGTCATCAAGGCAATTTTCTAGCGCCGTTGCTGGGGAGTGAAGCGCTCTTGATAAGTGGAAATTGGTAAGGAAACATTATTACTATGTGCTGAAATTTATTGTCACTTGCTACTATGGAAAACAATCCTTTGAGAGGTTTGTTTGGGGTATCTTCACCTCGACCGGAACCACAATTAGTTACCCCGCAACCTACTGCACCTACTAAAAATATTGAATATGAAATTCCTTCGAGTATGTTAGAACAACTGCTAGCTAATCCTTATGCAGGAGATGGAACCGAACATCCTGATATGCACTTGATATATGTGGATGAAATTTGTGGATTATTTAAGCTTGCAGGTTTGCCCGGAGATGAAGCTAATAAGAAGTTTTTCCCTTTAAGCATTGACATGGTATAGGCTATGCGATGATATTGGATCTTGGAACTGGAACCGTTTGAAATTGTAATTTGATCAGAAATTTTATCCTATGCATCTAGTTCATCGTGATCGGAATTATATATATAATTTTTGGCCTCGTGAAGGAAAAAATATCTCTCTAGCTTGGGGGAGGCTTATGTAAATGTTATATTCATGCCCCAATCATGAGCTTTCGAGAGAAATTATTATTCAGAATTTTTATGCTCGGCTTTCTTGTAATGATCAATCCATGCTCGATACTTCTTGTACTGGTTCTTTTATGAAGAAGACTATTGAATTCCGGTGGGATCTTTTAGGAAGAATTAAATGCAACTCTGAAGATTGGGAACTAGACGAAGGTAAAGAGTCAGGTATTAAACCTAAGTTTGATTGTGTTAAATCTTTTATGAATACCGATGCCTTTCAAAAGTTTAGCACTAAGTATGGACTTGACTCTGGGATAGTAGCTTCCTTTTACGAATCTTTTGCTACTCATGTTGATCTCCCTAAGGAGAAGTGGTTTAAGTATCACCCACCAATTAAAGAAGAAATTAAAGAACCGGTAAAAGCTAAAGAAGAAACTGTCATTTACAATGTTGATCCAGTTGTTCCCACTGCTTATATTGAAAAACCACCTTTTCCTGTTAGCATGAACATGCTAAAGCTTCAACTATGGTTAACAAAAGTTATGTTAGAACACCCAAACCTTCTGAACAAATCAAAGTTGAACCTAGTGTTGCTATGGTTAAAGATCTCTTAGTGGATAATATTGATGGGCATGTTATTTACTTCTGTGATA
Organism: Triticum aestivum; assembly: GCF_018294505.1. Lineage (NCBI taxonomy): Eukaryota > Viridiplantae > Streptophyta > Magnoliopsida > Poales > Poaceae > Triticum > Triticum aestivum. Next base: position 133,340,786 of record NC_057801.1, read on the forward strand.
AAGCCTCTAGAATTGATAAACTTGAAGGAAAAGATAAACACAGACCAGTTGTTGGCATGCTTGTTGTCTTAGTTAAGATAGGAGATCATTGTTATCATGGGTTATGTGACCTAGGTGCTAGTGTGAGTGCTATTCCTTTCTCATTATATGAGGAAATTAAAGATGAAATAGCATATGCTGAGATAGAAGACATAGATGTTACTATTAAACTTGCTAATAGAGATACTATATCACCAATTGGGATTCTTAGAGATGTTGAAGTCTTGTGTGGAAAGATAAAATACCCTATTGATTTTCTTGTTCTTACCACCCCACAAGATGAATTTTGTCCCATTATATTTGGTAGACCTTTCTTTAACACCGTCAATGCTAAAATAGATTGTAAGAAACAAACTGTCGGTGTTAGCTTTGGTGATGAATCTCATGAATTTAATTTTTCCAAGTTTAGTAAACAACCTCATAAGAAAGATTTGCCTAGTAAGGATTAAATTATTGGTCTTGCTTCTATTGTTGTGCCTCCTACTGATCCTTTGAACAATACTTGCTAGACCTTGAAAATGATTTGCATATGCGTGAAATAAATGAAATAGATAAAATCTTTTTCGAACAATAACCTCTGATTAAACACAATCTGCCTATTAAAACTCTAGGAGGTCCACCTCCACCTAAAGGTGATCCTGTGTTTGAATTAAAACAATTGCCAGACACCTTGAAATATGCTTATCTTGATGAAAATAAGATATATCTTATTATTATTAGTGCTAACCTTTCAGAACATGAAGAAGAAAGATTATTGAAAGTTCTAAGGAAGCACATGGCTGCTATTGGATATACTTTTGATGATCTTAAGGGCATTAGTCCCACTCTATGTCAGCACAAGATTAATATGGAACCTGATGCTAAACCCGTTGTTGATCACCAATGTCGGTTAAATCCGAAAATGAAATAAGTGGTAAGAACGGAAATATTGAAACTTCTGGAGGCAGGTATAATCTATCCTATAGCTGATCGTAGATGGGTAAGTTTTGTTCATTGTGTCCCTAAGAAGGGAGGTATTACTATTGTTCCAAATGATAAGAATGAGCTTATTCCACAAAGAATTGTCACGGGCTATAGAATGGTAACTGATTATAGAAAATTAAATAAACTACTAGAAAAGATCATTACCCTATGCCTTTTATTGATCAAATGTTAGAAACACTATCTAAGCACACACATTTTTGCTTCCTTGATGGATACTCTGGCTTTTCACAAATACCTGTTTTACAATCTGATCAAGAAAAGACCACTTTTACTTGTCCTTTTGGAACATTTGCTTATAGACGTATGCCTTTCAGTTTATGTAATGCACCTGCTACCTTTCAAAGATGTATGACTGCTATTGTCTTTGATTTTTGTGAAAAGATTGTTGAGGTTTTCATGGATGACTTTTCTGTTTATGGGAAGTCTTTTGATGATTGTTTAAGCAATCTTGATCGAGTTTTGCAGAGATGTGAACAAACAAATCTTGTCTTGAATTGGGAGAAGTGCCACTTTATGGTTAATGAAGGTATTTTTTTGGGCCATAAAATTTCTGAAAGAGGCATTGAAGTGGACAAAGCCAAGGTTGATGCAATTGAGAAAATGCGATGTCCTAAAGATATCAAAGGTATTCGTAGTTTCCTTGGTCATGCTAGTTTCTATAGAAGGTTTATCAAAGACTTTTCTAAAATTTCTAGGCCTCTTACTAATCTTTTGCAAAAGGATATTCCCTTTGTGTTTGATGATGATTGTATGGAAGCCTTTGAAACACTAAAGAAAGCCTTAATCACTGCACATCTTGTTCAACCACCTGATTGGAACTTGCCTTTTGAGATTATGTGTGATGCTAGTGATTATGCTGTTGGTGCTGTTTTAGGACAAAGAGTTGATAAGAAACTAAATGTTATTCATTATGCTAGTAAAACTCTAGACAGTGCTCAACGAAACTATGCTACGACTGAAAAAGAATTCTTAGTAGTGGTGTTTGCTTGTGATAAATTCAGATCTTACATTGTTGATTCTAAAGTAATTTTTCACACCGATCATGCTGTTATAAAATATCTTATGGAAAAGAAAGATGCTAAACCTAGACTCATTAGGTGGGTTCTTCTGCTACAAGAATTTTATGTGCATATTACTAATAGGAAAGGAGCAGAGAACCTCGTAGCTGATAACTTGTCTAGACTTGAAAATATTCTTGATGACCCACAACCTATGAATGATAGCTTTCCTAATGAACAACTAGCTGCAATAAATGTTTCTCATTGTACACCTTGGTATGCTGACTTGCTAATTATATTGTTGCTAAATACATACCACCTAGCTTCACATACCAACAAAAGGAAAAAATTCTTCTATGACTTAAGACATTACTCTTGGGATGACCCACATCTTTATAAAGAAGGAGTAGATGGTATTATTAGACGTTGTGTACCTGAGCATGAACATGAACAAATCCTACGGAAATGTCACTCCGAAGTTTATGGATGACATCACGCGGGAGACAAAACCGCTCATAAGGTATTACAATATGGGTTTTATTGGCCTACTCTCTTCAAGGATGCCCGTAAGTTTGTCTCATCATGTGATGAATGCCAAAGAATAGGTAATATCGGTAAGCGTCAAGAAATGCCTATGAATTACTCACTTGCTATTGAACCATTTGATGTTTGGGGATTTGACTTTATGGGACCTTTTCCTTCCTCTAATGGGTATACACATATTTTGGTTGCTATTGATTATGTCACTAAGTGGGTAGAAGCTATTCCAACCAGTAGTGCTGATCACAACACCTCTATTAAAATGCTTAAGGAAGTTATTTTCCCAAGGTTTGGAGTCCCTAGATATTTAATGACTGATGGTGGTTCACACTTTATTCATGGTGCTTTCGGTAAGATGCTTGCTAAGTATGATGTTAATCATAGAATTGTGTCACCTTATCATCCTCAGTCTAGTGGTCAAGTTGAATTTAGCAATAGAGAAATAAAACTGATCTTACAAAAGACTGTTAATAGGTCCCGGAAGAATTGGTCTAAGAATTAGATGATGCACTTTGGACTTATAGAACGGCTTACAAAAATCCTATGGGTATGTCTCCATATAAAATGGTTTATGAAAAAGCTTGTCATTTACCTGTTGAGTTAGAACACAAAGCATTTTGGGTAATAAAAGAACTCAAATGTGATTTCCAACTTGCCGGGGAAAAGAGGTTATTTGATATTAGCTCATTAGATGAATGGAGAACCCAGGCTTATGAAAATGCTAAGTTATTCAACAAAAAATTTAAAAGATGGCATGACAAAAGAATCCAAAAGCGTGAGTTCAAAGTAGGAGAATATGTTCTTTTGTACAACTCTCGTTTCAGATTCTTTGCAGGAAAACTCCTCTCCAAATGGGAAGGACCCTATGTCATCGAGGAGGTCTATCGATCCGGAGCTATCAAAATAAATAATGACGATAGGACTAACCCAAAGGTTGTCAATGGTCAACGAATAAAACACTATATCTCAGGTACGCCAATTAATGTTGAAAGTAATGTTATCCAAACTTTGACACCGGAAGAACACATAAAAGAGTCCTTCCAGAACACTCCAGAATCGTGAAAATAAGGAGGTACGTGATACCGTAAGTAAACGGACTCTGAAAAATCTGCAAAAATATTTTTTTTCAGTTTTGGAATATTTAGAAAATTATGAAACTTCCATGAAAGTGACCCTGGTGGGCACGATACACCAGGGCGCGCCAGGCTAGCCTGGCGCGCCCAGGTGGGTTGTGCCCACCTCGGGTACTTTCCAATCTCCGTTTTTCTTCCGTTTTGCTTGTTCCCCAAGATACAAAATCTATATATACCTCCCGAACTTTTTAACCTCCGTATCACGGAGAAATCTCCTGTTTTCATCTTCAACGGAAAGGGGATGGTGGAGCATGGACTCAATGCCAATCACCTCATGATCGCGGACTATACCCGTGATCTCAAGGTGGATGGCAAGCCCATAAAGGACATCATCTTCTCCCTCAACGAGCAAATCAACTTCCTCCATAGCCAGATCCACGATCTTCAAAGCCAGATCTTTGAATATGAGGCCAGGTTTAAAGGTATGAGTTTGGCTGCCAGTTGCAGGATCCGGGAGACTCACTCCTCCTCTTATGATGGTGAGCCTCTGCCATGGAAACCCGAGGACAAGAAACCTTCTACTTCATCACCATCATCTTCTTCATCACCACTAAAAGAAAACTGAGTATTGGGTATGGGCACTCCCCTTGGCTTTCATAAGCTTGGGGGAGGTGCCCCGGTATCGTATCAATCTCCACTATCTTTTGCCTTTATTTTCTTAGTTCGATCATGGTTATATTTTGCTATTAGACGAATAAAAGTTTAGTTCGATCCTTTCTTTCTATGAGTTTGATTAGTGGTCAATCCTTGTAATCGTGTGCGAGATATAATAAAGTTTAGTTTGAGTTCTGCCTTCTTTACTTTCTTGCTGCAACAAAAAGAAAGGAAATAAAAGAAAAGATCATATGCTAATCTTATGGTAAGTGATGACATTACACAAGGAGAAGTATAAGTAGAAAATTTTATTGTAGATTGACAAACATAGCATTGGTCAATGATGCAACACATGAAAGAATTAATAAGGGAAGAGAAGATTCACATATAAATACATTATCATGGAAATATTTTGTGATCGTGAGCATCCACCAAAATATTATATGCCAAAATTGTTGACGTTGGACAAGGAAGACAACTTAATTATTTATGTTTGTTCATATTCACATAGAAGTCATATTTTCATAGATCCTTCAACATGTGGTGCTTGCCCCTATCTTTGCTAGCCAAAAATTCCGCACTAAGTAGAGATACTACTTGTCCATCCAAAACCCTTTAAACCCTATCTTGTTTGAGAGTCCACCATACATACCTATGGATTATGTAAGATCCTTCAAGTAAGTTGTCATCGGTGCAAAAAGGGCAATAAAAATTTCTTATAAAAATGTGAGATCATTTAGTGCAAGGGAAAATTGAGCGTTGTACAAACTTGTGATGGTGAAGAATAAAAGCGACAGACTGCATAATAAAGGTTGCCATCACAAGGGGCAATATAACATGACGTTCTATTGCACTAAGGGGTTGAGCATAGAAAGAAAAAGTGCATGGAAACCTCTACTTCCCTCAGTGAAGGGCCTATCTTTTACTTTCATGTATTTACTTTTATGTAAGAGTCAAAGCTTTCTCTCTATTCCTTTTATTTTTCTCCTTTGGCAAGCATCATGTGGCGAGGAAAGATCCATGCACATATGTCCAGTTGAATATGGTTGGCATAAGCTATTATTGTTGACATCACCCTCAGGTGAGTGTGTTGGGAGGCGAAACTATAAGCCCCTATCTTTCTTTGTGTCCGTTTGAAACGTTTTGGTCATGTGTACGCGGCGAGTGTTAGCAATCATAAAAGACTAAATGATGGTTGAGTATGTGGACTTGCCTCAAGGCTCCAATACGTGACCCTTCCTGAAAAGATGATGAATTGTAGTTGCAAAGTTGACTGAGAACATAGTTTGTTGGTTTCCAATAGAGTTTATGCTTTATACTTCAATGTTGTGATGAATTGTCACTTGTTCATGCGAAGTCTATGATAAAAGTTCTATAATAGAAGTTTTATATTAAAGTTTGTTGCTGTTATAATAAGTCACATGATGCAACTAGGTCCGTATTTTTGTTTTTATCGACACCTCTCTCTCTCTAAGCATGTGGACATGTTTTTCGATTTCGGTTTTCGCTTGAGGACAAGAGAGGTCTAAGCTTGGGGGAGTTGATACGTCCATTTTGCATCATGTTTTCCTACTATTATTTATATTGTTTTATTGTATAATAATGCTTTTTGGAGTAATCACTACTAGGGAAAACCCTAGTAGTAGCGCGGGTTTAATGCCCACTAGTAGCACGGGACACCGCGCTACTAGTAAGGCGCTACAACTATTACTTGGAGTAGCGGGTGCTACACGCGCTACTGCTAAGACATATAGCCGCAACGTGTGTTCGCTACCGCGCTACTGCTAATCTAGCTAGTAGCATCGTGTTTACTATCAGTCGCTACTAGTATTCTTTTTTTAGTGTATTTATACGCCGTTATACAAATTTTGGTACAGTACCAATTATGAGGTTTATATCATTATGTCCATAACAGAGTGTCAAATGAAGGTGGATTAGGTTCAAGTGGAGGCAACATGTGGTGCATGTCAAAAGTATACTACTAATCCACACTTGATCTAGTTTTGACTAGTAGTACTTTCTATGTGCACCAGATGTTGCCCCCACTTGAATCTAATCCACTAGCACAAGCTATTTAATCATCGTCATAGTCATTACCACCAACAGTAGCTATTTAATCATCATAGTCATAGTGTAGCACATCATTATCTTCAAACTCATTCTAGCTAGCTAATCACCACCAACACTAGCTGCGGTAGCTATCTAATCACCACCAACACTAGCTAATAATAATCATCATAGTCATTACCACCAACACTAGCTATTTAATCATCATAGTCATGGTGTAGCACATCATCATCTTCAAACTCATTTCTAGCTAATCACTCCTGCTGCTCTCTCTCGGGTAAAATAGCATAAAACATGTGTAGCACTCCTGCTTCATCATGTTGGAGCATGCAGATGAACCTGTCTCCTAATCGTGGGCTGGCCTTCTGATTGCTTCCCCCTAGTACTTCTCTGCGATCATTCACAATTTTGCTCCAGTCCTTCACTATTAAGCATTCCTCGCTATTAGAAATCCTGAATGCACTAAAGTGCATTGTAGGATGTCTTGGCCGTAAGCTAACCATTCTCATGCGACCTTTAGTCTCAATCCAATGAGGCACAACATTCATCGGGAGTCCCTCTTGAAGAACATCATATAGTAACATACTTAGCAATGAAGTTTAGCTTAAAAAATAATGTATGCAAAATATGCACTGACGACAAATAGTAAAAATCTTACCATCTTTCCTAAATAGATGTGACTGTAGTTCAGTACGAACACTATTGGTCGCACGTTTTGAGTACTAAGATTTTTAAGTCCAGAAATACAATTTGTCTTGACAGTATGAAGATTCTCAAGCCATGAAACATAATGACTTATCTCCTCGCAGTTTAGTTCAGCCCCGAGACAGTAGTAGGTCATGTCTACCAAGAGCTGGGCATGTTTGCTTGAATGGAAATAAGCTGTCAATAGAAATTAGTTGTCAACTATTTTTGAATAAACAATAACAAAGACACAAATATGGTTGAGAAACTCACATAATGGTATAACTGGAGGCGTATGCATATCGACCCAAATGTCGATATTACCTTCAATATCATCTTCCAAATGAATATCAAAGGTGATAACCATATCAGGCTCAAATGCATAAGTCTTGCATAGTACTTGCCAAGTTTTGAATTGAAAATAGGTGTAGGTGTTTGCGTTGTAAAATTTTGCGTGGAGAGTATAACCATGCTCGGTCTTCAAGTAAACTCTCTTTACCTCCATAGTAGTTTTCATAGGACTGAAACCTATCTTATCCAAGACAAAAACTCTTGCATGGCAGGGGATACGCTAGTAGAATAGTAAAAATAAATAAATTATAAGTCGAAGCAAATTAAGCATATGTCATGCTTAATTACGAAAAAAGACTTGTCATTGTGACTTACTGTATCCACTTCAAAGTTCTCGTCCAGCTTCATGCTGAAGCACCTTTCATCATCTAGGAAGATTCTGTCGCACAGGCCGCACTCATCTTCGCAGTATTTGCAAATACCGAAATCCTTTTCGTCGTCAGACATTTCCTATGTTCATAGTTGAAACATTAATTGAAAATCGATCGAAGACAACTACCAGGATACTCAACACACAAATCCGGGGCACTCGATATTTCCTACATATTCTGGCACAAGTCATGCCAAAATTCACGGAAAAATCCGGCATGACCTTTGCTAAAATAGGACATATCGAGCGCCTGAAATTTGCCGGAACAGAAATGAATCAACACTCCGGCAAAACATAGGGCACTCAGAGGTGTAACCTGCAAACAAGAATGGCCACTTGGGCAAGCATATATCCTATTTGAGCAACACAAGATATACATTTCAAAATATCTTATAGGACTCATATTGACATGAGCATTCAATAAGAAAAACCAAATCGTAAAATAAATAAGTATTCAATTTAGCATGCATTCAATAAGCAAAAGTAAATCATCTCTTGCGTCCATACATCGTCGAATATTATCACTAATACACCCCGAATAATATCATACATATAATATTACTAATACAACTAAAACCCTAGCGAACGACGGGTATCGGCGCGGGCGGTGGACACCCAAAGTGAAGGAACCATCACAGGATCATAGCTCCAGTGAGATCCCTGGAGAATCTGCCAGGTATTGGAGAACCTGTGCTCCAACGCAACCAAGTAGCAACGGACATGCGTGTCCTCCTCGCTGACACTGTGACGTACCACCTCCGCAGGGTCCTCAAGCCTCTGGACCATCACTGGCCCACACGACCGCCACCAAAGAAGGTTCGGGTCAACGACGGGCTGGCTCCTCACCAAGTTGCGCCCCCGGTAGGTAGCGCCTCCCAGTACCAGCCTAGTGGAGCCTAGTCCCGGACATGGCCCATCTGGTCCAGCAGGTGTCCTCCGCCGAGTCGACGACGAGGATGCGGGATAGGCATCATCGACATCGATGCGGGAATAACTGCTTTAACTAAAAAAATAACAACAAATGTGACATGTTCAACTAGTTCTATTAATTCATTACTAAAAATAAACTTACTATAAATAAAAATAAACTAGTACCTAATTAGTACCTAGTTCTTACTAACTAATTAGTACCTAGGAACCACTGCCCTAATTACCATCTAATTTGATGAACCTAGGGGTGGAAAGTGGTAGCGGATAATCTGAAATATCCGATATTCGTATTCAATCTTATATTCCAATTATCCAACTTAAAAGTCAAATAAGTGGTCAAATTTTACTCGTTTTATGATTAACCTTAGAAATTATTGGGCATTACAATAGTGTTTCTTCATAAACCTATTTATCATTGACTTATTGTATGCCACAAGTTGAATACTTCATGTCACATAGCTATTGACTAATACACTTAAGCAATATGTCGCTATTATTCGTATCCCGATCCGCATCCGATTCGTTTCCACCCATAGATGAACCCTAACTAATTTGATGCAATTAAAATTTGAAGAACCCTAGGCAGAGGTAGGGGAGGGGGAGGAGCAGGCGTGCTCGCCTCGGGTGCCTGCGGTGAGGGAGGGGCAGGCGGCGTCGAGGTCGGAGTCGGGGCTCGGGCGCACGGCAGAGGGCGGCGTTGAGGTCGGGGTCGGGGGCGGCGTCGAGGTCGGGGGCGACGTCGAATCCGGGGTCAGGGGCGGCATAGAGGCTGTGCGGAGAGTGACGGGAGAGCGCACGGCGGCCGACGGGCGACGACGGCGGCGACAACGGAGGAGTTGCGATTTGGGGGAAGTGGCCGTGGGGAAGAACGAACCGGGCGGTTAAGTCCGAAGTAGTAGTAGCGCGTTCGAGGAAGTGCGCTACTGCTAAGTTAGCTATAGCGCGTTCTTGGATACGCGCTACTGCTATTCCTTTCTCTCTTTCCCCCTTTTTAATTTATTTGTCTTTACATATTTTTTCCTTTCTCCTTTTTCTATTTCTTTCATTTTCATTTACTTTTCTATTTGCTTTCATTTAATTTTATTTCCTTCCTCAGTAGCACCTTTCTACCTAAACGTGCTGCTACAAAGCATGTAGCGGTAGCGCGGTTCTCTGTAGCTTGCTACTACTATGTGTAGCCCATCGGCTAAGCCGTGGGAATTTTTGTAGTAGCGCTGTTATCTATAGCCGCGCTACTGCTACAATTTTATCTGTAGCACGGTTTACGCCAACGCGCTACTGCTACTTAGCACTAGCGTGGTTTTTTAACACGCGCTGCTACTAAAGTTCTGTGTATAAGGTTTTCCCTAGTAGTAAATTCTAATGCCTTTTCTCTCATAATGTGCAAGGTATGCATCAAGGGGGAGAATTCTGGCAGCTAGAAATCTGGACCTGAAAAAGCTACGTCAAGCTACCTATTCTGCACAACTCCAAATGAGCTGAAACTCCCTGAGTATTTTTTATGGAATATTTGAGGAATATTGGAGCAAATAAGTACCAGAGGAGGTCCACCAGGTGGGGCACAACCCACCTGGGCGCGCTAGGAGGCCCAGGCGTGCCCTGGTGGGTGCTGCCCTCCTCGGCCCACCTCCGGTGCCCATCTTCTGGTATATAAGTCATTTTGACCAAGAAAAAAATAAGGGGAGGACATTCGGGACAAAGCGCCACCGCCTCTACGTGGAACTTGGGCAGAAGCACTTTTGCCCTCTAGCGGAGCGATTCCGCCGGGGGAACTTCTCTCCCGGAGGGGGAAATCATCGTCATCATCTTCACCAACAACTCTCCCATCTTGGGGAGGGCTATCTTCATCAACATCTTCATATCACCAACTCCTCTCAAACCCTATTTATCTCTTGCGTTCAATCTTTGTATCAAAACTATAGATTGGTGCCCGTGGGTGACTAGTAGTGTTGATTACATGTTGTAGTTGATTACTATATGGTTTATTTGGTGGAAGATTATATGTTCAGATCCATTATGCTATTCAATACCCCTCTGATCTTGAGCATGTTTATCATTTTTGAGTAGTTACTTTCGTTCTTGAGGTCACGGGAGAAACCATGTGGCAAGTAATCATGTGAACTTGATATGTGTTCAATATTTTGATGGTATGTATGTTGCCATTCTCTTAGTGGTGTCATCTGAACGTCGACTACATGACATTTCACCATATTTAGGCATAAGGGAATGCATTGTGGAGTAGTTATCAGATGGCGGGTTGCGAGAGTGACAGAAGCTTAAACCCCAGTTTATGCGCTATTCCGTAAGGGACCGATTGGATCCAAAAGTTTAATGCTATGGTTAGAATTTATTCTCAATACTTTTCTCGTAGTTGCGGATGCTTGCGAGAGGGTTAATTATAAGTAGGAGGTTTGTTCAAGTAAGAACAACACCTAAGCACCGGTCCATCCACATATCAAATTATCAAAGTGCCGAACACGAATTAAGCCAACATGATGAAAGTGACTAGATGAAATTCCCGTGTACCCTAAAGAACACTTTGCTTATCATAAGAAACCGTTTGGCCTATCCTTTGCCTCAAAAGGATTGGGCTACCTTGCTGCACTTTTTTTACTACTATTGTCACTTGCTCGTTACAAATTATGTTGCTACCAAACTACTCCGCTACGATTTTAGCACTTGCAGACATTACCTTGCTGAAAACCACTTGTCATTTCCTTCTGCTCCTCGTTGGGTTCGATACTCTTACTTACCGAAAAGAGCTAAAATTCACCCCATACATTTGTGGGTCATCTATGAGTTCTCTCTCCTTGTGGGTGCCGCTATTCTGTCGGACATATTGGTGGCGAGAAGCACGAACATGGCGTCATGAGACCGTGCTTGAAGGCTGCCGCTGGTTGTCACAGGTTGGTGTCTCCCTCAATCCACCAGGACTGGGTGGATACACAGGAGTGTGCGCCTCTTATCGCAGAGGCATTGACCCAAATATGCGGTCGATGTCGGGCTAGGAATGAAAGAATGCACGTTTTTACTCTTCCTACCATGGGTGGTACATTGTGATGTGGATGGTTGGTGGTTTGTCTGACTTGGATGCCAAGGCGGCGGCCATGGAGTGTGGTCCACATGGTTGGCTCTCCAGCAGGCACCATGGTGGCGCTTTCCGCCTTAGCCGCGTGGGCAGCAGGAGCTAGAGTGTCGGATGGCTTGGGCACACTTCCTATCACTGGCAGTGACGGCGCCTCCAAATTTGGAGCTCTGAACTCGCCACTCTTTGTCCTAGAGACCATGTGGTGGCATGGGGGGCTGCCTACTAAAAGCTCTGCACTTTGTAGCGGACGACGGCAACGCTCACAGGTGCTGCTGTCCTCATGAAGACGTCATCGTGGTACCCCATGATGCCACATGGTTTTCTACCAGTTTTATCTCCAAGATTAATAGCACAATCAGTTGGCTCAAGAAGACATGGAGAAATTTCTTCATAATTTTATTTGCATAAAGAGTGTAAGGAATAATATTGACTGGAGAACCAGGGTCACACAACCCAAAATAAGGCTTGCATCCGAAGGAACATGATAAAATTTGTTTACATGCATGCTTACCTTTAGTAGACCCTTTGAGACAAGAAGTGGTGTCTCCATCTAGATAGACTTCTTTATTCACCATTGATATGGGTTTAGCAAGTTCTTTTAGAGTATCAACATAAGGTGGCATCCCACATTGTTCCCTCTTAATGCTCCTTTTACCCTGAGCTAAAAGTGATCCTTCTAGCTTTTTACCTTGTGTTGACGGTAAGCTTATTTTCAGTTCTGAGGTGGAGTAGTCTTTTCTTCGTAATTTCTTCTACCATGCAAATAGCCTTAGATTCCCTAGTATGCCTTACGAACTTTTTATTTGGTAAATGCAAAAACTCGGAAAAATCTTTCAAGATATGCAATATGGGGTCAGTTCCAATATTTAGCTCATGACAAAGGTCTTTAATCTCCTTTGTTCGAAGGAAATACTTAATACTATCATAAATAGGATCAACCTTAGTCTTTTCCTTTGAACGCAACTACCAACTCTTAGCATTATGCCAAACTCTATCAAGCAAATTCCAGGCCTCTGAGATCTTGGTTCCCATAAAAGAACCTTTGGAAGCAAGATCTAATACCTATTTACTTTGAGAGTCAAGTCCGCCATAAAAGAAGCTCACAATTAAGCAATCAGGATAATGGTGTCCAGGGCATGCAGATAGTACACCTCAATATATACCTTATATAAGCATCTACTAGTTTCTCACCTGACCGTTGTCCAAAGTTGTTGATATTCCTTCTTATTGTATATAACTTTCCTTGAGGGTAATAGTAAGCATAGAATGCGGATAATAATCATGGCCAATTACTCAAGGTACTTACAGCCTGATGTGATAGCCACTCAGCAACTCCTCTTTCAAGTGAATATGGGAATATTTGGCCAATTATGCAGTGTTAAAGCTTTCAATATGTTTATAAGGACATTCGGTTGCATCACCTCGGAATGTATTCTCTTTAACCATATCAATTAACCGAGGGTTTATCTCAAATACTTTACTAGATAGGTCAGGACCAACAGATATGAAGTTCTCTTCTCGAACTGGTCCTGCTACTAATTCCACACCTACCTGACAATTTTTTTCTTGAAGGACCATGGTTGCTTGCAATCTGCAAAAACCGTTAGAACACAAATAGTCTAAAACTCAAGACAAAGCCCAAAAGCGCTCAACTCCCCAGCAACAGCGCCGGAAAAAGCTTGATGGCCTGCAAGTGCATAAGGTTTAGTTGTAGCCTTTTTGAAGTAATAGTATCGATCCCACAGGGAGCACATGAATCAGACTTTTGCCTCTTATAGTGAATTATGTGTTTGTGTGCCTGGAGATAATTGTAGACTTAAAGCAAAATGAGGTCAGATATAAATTGTAATTGGGTAGTGGACTGAATTTTGTAGTAAATAAAGACTTGTTACTAGAGTGACTGATGAAACAACAGAGGAGTAAGGCGTTCTCGGGGAGTCCGGAATCCCCATTGATATGTTTGTAGCTAACCTATTCTTAGGCATAGTATGGATGGATACTTGATCCACTATTGACGATTATGCTGGGCAGAGCCAGGTGCAATACATGTTCTACTTGAGGTAGACTTCATGCCACACATGCCACCATCGTAGTATCCAACTAAGGATTACAACTCATGATAATTAAGGGTTACCCCGTCGACGCGGCCTCTCTAAGGGTTCTGCGTAATTCCCCGATCAATTGCAAAGGTTTGGAGCAATAGGCTTTTACTGTCACCTCAAATTACCTTCGCATCCTAGCCCTCCACAACAATAGTGATATACTCCGTTGCCATAAGGGACAAATGCTAAGTGGGGCCCCTTCACAACATTCACAAAGTTATTAAACTAAGCATTCAACAGAGGATCTCATATCCATAATAACGTTTCAGATCCTACACATACCAAGATTCATCCATGTTCCCGAGAACTAGGGGTGTACTCACACATGGAGACAACAAACATCATGGCAAGAGTAATGGCATACATGGATGAATGATTCAAATAACACACAAGATGGTCGACTAGGGTTATTAGTGTTACAAATGATAAGGATGTGGATGATGATGATGATAAAGACATGGATGATGATGATGATGATGATGATGATGATGATGATGATGATGACATGGATGATGATGATGATGATAGTGGTTATGATGTTTGCTACCTCTTGAGCACTGCGTTGGATTTCCCCGAAGAGGAGAGGATAATGAAGTAAAGTTGCGTAAGTATTTCCCTCAGTTTTTGAGAACCAAGGTATCAATCCAGTAGGAGATCACGCATGAGTCCCTCGTACCTACACAAAACGATAACTACTCGCAACCAATGCGATTAGGGGTTGTCAATCCCTTCACGGTCACTTACGAGGGTGAGATCTGATAGAGATGATAAATAATATTTTTGGTATTTTTGATATAGAGATGCAAAGTGAAAAGTAAAAGGCAAAGTAAAAACAAAGCAAGTAATAAAGTAATGTAGATTGATATGATGAGAATAGACCCGGGGGCCATAGGTTTCACTAGTGGCTTCTCTCAAGAGCATAAGTATTCTACGGTGGGTGAACAAATTACTATTGAGCAATTGACAGAATTGAGCATAATTATGAGTATATCTAGGTATGATCATGTGTATAGGCATCACGTCCGAGACAAGTAGATCGAAATGATTCTGCATCTACTACTATTACTCCACTCATCGACCGCTATCCAGCATGCATCTAGAGTATTAAGTTAAAAACAGAGTAACACCTTAAGCAAGATAACATGATGTAGAGGGATAAATTCATGCAATATGATAAAAACCCCATCTTGTTATCCTCGATGGCAACAATACAATACGTGCCTTGCTGCCCCTACTATCACTGGGAAAGGACACCGCAAGATTGAACCCAAAGCTAAACACTTCTCCCATTGCAAGAACTACCAATCTAGTTGGCCAAACCAAACGGATAATTCGAAGAGACTTGCAAAGATAACTCAATCATACATAAAAGAATTCAGAGAAGATTCAAATATTATTCATAGATAAGCTGGATCATAAACCCACAATTCATCGGTCTCAACAAACACACCGCAAAAAGAAGATTACATCGAATAGATCTCCACAAGAGAGGGGGAGAACATTGTATTGAGATCCAAAAAGAGAGAAGAAGCCATCTAGCTACTAGCTATGGACCCGAAGGTCTGAAGTAAACTACTCACACTTCATCGGAGAGGCTATGGTGTTGATGTAGAAGCCCTCCGTGGTAGATGCCCCCTCCGGCGGAGCTTCGGAACAGGCCCCAAGATGGGATCTCGTGGATACAGAAAGTTGTAGCGGTGGAATTAGGTTTTTGGCTCCGTATTTGATCTGTCGGTGGTACGTAGGTATATATAGGAGGAAGGAGTACATCGGTGGAGCAACAGGGGGCCCACGAGGCAGTGGGCGCGCCCTGGGGGGGGGGGGCGCCCCCACCCTCGTGACCTCCTTGGTTGTTCGTTGGAGCAGGGTCCAAGTCTCCTGGATCACGTTCGGTGAGAAAATCACGTTCCCGAAGGTTTCATTCCGTTTGGACTCCGTTTGATATTCCGTTTCCTTAAAATACCGAAATAGGCAAAAAAAAACAGCAATTCTGGGCTGGGCCTCCGGTTAATAGGTTAGTCCCAAAAATAATATAAAAGTGGAAAATAAAGCCCAATATAGTCCAGAACAGTAGATAAAGTAGCATGGAGCAATAAAAAATTATAGATACGTTGGAGACGTATCAAGCATCCCCAAGCTTAATTCCTGCTCGTCCTCGAGTAGGTAAATGATAAAAAAGAATTTTTGATGCGGAGTGATACTTTGGCATAATTTCAATGTAAATCTTCTTAATTGTGGTATGAATATTCAGATCCGAAAGATTCAAGACAAAAGTTCATATTAACATAAAAGCAATAATACTTTAAGCATACTAATCAAAGCAATCATGTCTTATGAAAATAGCATGGCTAAAGAAAGTTATCCCTACAAAATCATATAGTCTGGCTAAGCTCTATCTTCATCACACAAAGTATTTAATCATGCACAACCCCGATGACAAGCCGAGAAATTGTTTCATACTTTAGTAATCTCAAACTTTTTCAACTTTCAGGCAATACATGAGCGTGAGCCATGGCCATAGCACTATAAGTTGAATAGAATGGTGGTTGTGGAGAAAAAAAAGGAGAAGATAGACTCACATCAACTAGGCGTATCAACGGGCTATGGAGATGCCCATTAATAGATATCAATGTGAGTGAGTAGGGATTGCCATGCAACGGATGCACTAGTGCTATAAATATATGAAAGCTCAACAAAAGAAACTAAGTGGGTGTGCATCCAACTTGCTTGCTCACGAAAACCTAGGGCACTTTTGAGGAAGCCCATCATTGGAATATACAAGCCAAGTTCTATAATGAAAAATTCCCACTAGTATATGAAAGTGACAACATATGAGACTCTATCATGAAGATCATGGTGCTATTTTGAAGCACAAGTGTGGTAAAAGGATAGTAGCATTTTCCCTTCTCTCTTTTTCTCTTTTTTTTTATTTGGGCCTTTTCTCTTTTTTATGGCCTTTTTTTATATATATCGTCCGGAGTCTCATCCCGACTTATGGGGGAATCATAGTCTCCATCATCCTTTCCTCACTGGGTCAATGCTCTAATAATGATGATCATCACACTCTTATTTTTCTTACAACTCAACAATTACAACTCAATACTTAGAACAAAATATGACTCTATATGAATGCCTCCGGCGGTGTACCGGGATATGCTATGAATCAAGAGCGACATGTATGAAAATTATGAAGGTGGCCTTGCCACAAATACAATGTCAACTACATGTTCATGCAAAAAGCAATATGACAAAAGTAATGTGTGTCATATGAACAGAACGGTGGAAAGTTGCATGGCAATATATCTCGGAATGGCTATGGAAATGCCATGATAGGTAGGTATGGGGGCTGTTTTGAGGAAGGTATATGGTGGGTGTATGATACCGGTGAAAAGTGCGCGGTATTAGAGAGGCTAGCAATGGTGGAAGGGTGAGAGTGCGTATAATCCATGGACTCAACATTAATCAAAAGAACTCATGCACTTGTTGCAAAAATTTAGAAGTCATCAAAAACCAAAGCACTACACGCATACTCCTAGGGGAATAGATTGGTAGGAAAAGACCATCGCTCGTCCCCGATCGCCACTCATAAGGAAGACAATCAATAAATAAAATTGTGCTCCAATTTCATCACAAAGCGGTTCACCATACGTGCATGCTACGGGAATCACAAACTTCAACACAAGCATTCTTAAAATTCATAATCACCCCAACTAACATTGCTTTGATATTATCACCTCCATTTCTCAAAACAATTATCAAGCATCAAACTTATCTTAGTATTCAACGCACTTCAAAAGAAAGTTTCACATATCTTGAATACCAAGTATATTATCTTTAAGCAAATTACCATGCTATTAACAACTCTCAAAATAATCTAAGTGAAGCATGAGAGATCAATAGTTTCTTTAAAACAAATCCACCACCGTGCTCTAAAAGATCTAAGTGAAGCACTAGAGCAAAAATTACCATGCTCAAAAAGGTATAAGTGAAGCACTATGAGCAAAACTATCAAGCTCAAAAGATATAAGTGAAGCATATAGAGTATTCTAGCAAATTCCAAATCATGTATGGCTCTCTCAAAAGGTGTGTACAGCAAGGATGATTGTGGTAAACTAACAAGAAAATATGCAAATAATACAAGACGCTCCAAGCAAAACACATAACATGTGGTGAATAAAAATATAGCTCCAAGTAAATTACCGATGGAAGTAGACGAAGGAGGGGATGCCTTCCGGGGCATCCCCAAGCTTTGACTTTTTTGTGTCCTTGGATTATATTGGGGGTGCGATGGGCATACCCAATCTTAGGCTCTTGCCACTCCTTGTTCCATAATCCATCAAAAGAATTCTCCCAAAACTTGAAAACTTCACAACACAAAACTCAATAGAAATCTCGCAAGCTCCGTTAGTGAAAGAAAACAAAAGACTACTTTAAGGTACTGTAATGAACTCATTCTTTATTTATATTGGTGTTAAACCTACTGTATTCCAACTTCCTTATGGTTTATAAACTAATTTATTAGCCATAGATGCATTGAAATAAGCAAACAACACACGAAAAACAGAATCTGTCAAAAACAGAACAGTCTGTAGCAATCTGTAACTAACGCAAACTTCTGGAACTCTAAAAATTCTACAAAAATAGGACGTACTGGAAAATTTGTTTATTGATCAGAAACAAAAATAATAAATGCAAAATCACGTTTCTGTGATTTATTGAAGTTTTTCTCGTGAGCGCAAAGTTTCTGTTTTTCAGCAGAATCAAATCAACTATCATCATAGTTTATCCTATAGGTTCTACTTGGCACAAAAACTAAACAAAAGATAAAAACACATCTAAACAGAAAGTAGAAACAAAATTTATTAAATAACAGCAAGGAAAATTATTGGGTTGTCTCCCAACAAGCGCTTTTCTTTAAAGCCTTTTTAGCTAGGCATTGAGATTTCAATGATGCTCACATAAAAGACAAGAATTGAAGCATAAAGAGAGCATCATAAAACATGTGACAAACACATATAAGTCTAACATACTTCCTATGCATAGGCATATTATAAGCAAACAAATTTGCAAGGCAAGCAAAAACTAGCATATGCAAGGAAGAACAAAGAGATGATAGCAATCTCAACACGACGAGAGGTAATTTAGTAACATGAAAATTTCTACAACCACATTTTCCTCTCTCATAACAATTACATGTAGGATCATAAGCAAATTCAACAAAATAGCTATCACATAACATATCTTCAACACGATCCACATGCATTTAAAGTTGACACTCTTCCAAGATAGTGGGATTAACATTAACTAAAGTCACGACCTCTCCAAACCCACTTTCAATATTGCAACACTATTATCAATCTCATATTCATCATGGGGCTTAAATAAGTTTTCAAGAACATAAGAAGAATCACCCCAATCATGATCATTGCAACAAGTAGTAAACATAGCAAAACTAGCATCCCCAAGCTTAGGGTTTTACATATTATTAGCACAACTGACATCAAGAGAATTTGTAGTAAAATCATTGCAATCAAGCTTTTCATCGAAGGAACTACCAAGTACGGGTGCAATAGCAACAATCTCATGTTTAACGTAAGGAACTATAGCAAATTCATCTTCATAAATATTGGCATCATGGCCACAAGAATAGCAAGCATCATGTTCATCAAGGGATATTTCAATCAAATCATCGAAATCATCATTATCTATAGATTCATGCATATCATTATTTTCTTCCAAAGCAACGGTCATTCTTTCAATAAATTCTTGGACATAGACATTATGAGCAAGGTTTTCATTGCAATATTTAAGTATGACGGAATTTTCAGATTTGTTGAGAGTAAAATCATACTTTTCAATCAAAGAAGCAACTTCATGAGCACCCTTAAAAACGACAAATTCTTCGATTTGTTCGATATCATAGTAACTATAAACACCCTGTGCATAAGAAGATAAGATTTCGTTATCATTGAACTCACATAGGTAGGGAAGGTGTTTTTTAGGGTTCTTAGAGCAACAAGTAAAATCACACATTTCACAAAGATTCCAAGCATAGCATAGCAAACTATTTATATGATACCGTAAGAGTCTCTCTTTTTCAGATAAACGATCACGCACAAAATGAGCATGCTCATCTAAAGATTTCCCATCAACTAGGCTAGTTGGGGTTTCAGCACGAGCGCATAAGGATCAAAGATGATCCAAGTAGAACACTTTAAGTGGATCCATATCAATAGATTTTTAGCAAGCAAAGATGCAAGCATATAGAAGGCACAAGGAAACATAAACAAAGATACATACGGGAAGAAGGCGGACGAAAAAGAGAGGGCGAATAAAACGGCAAGGGTGAAGTGGGGGAGAGGAAAACGAGAGGCAAATGGCAAATAATGTAATGCGAGAGATAGGGATTGTGACAGGCACTTGGTATGGTTGACTGTTGCGCAAACTCCCCGGCAATGGCGCCAGAAATTCTTCTTGCTACCTCTTGAGCACTACGCTGGATTTCCCCGAATAGGAGAGGATAATGCAGTAAAGTAGCGTAAGTATTTCCCTCAGTTTTTGAGAACCAAGGTATCAATCCAGTAGGAGATCACGCATGAGTCCCTCGTACCTACACAAAATGATAACTACTCGCAACCAACGCGATTAGGGGTTGTCAATCCCTTCACGGTCACTTACGAGGGTGAGATCTGATAGAGATGATAAATAATATTTTTGGTATTTTTGATATAGAGATGCAAAGTGAAAAGTAAAAGGCAAAGTAAAAACAAAGCAAGTAATAAAGTAATGGAGATTGATATGATGAGAATAGACCCGGGGGCCATAGGTTTCACTAGTGGCTTCTCTCAAGAGCATAAGTATTCTACGGTGGGTGAACAAATTACTATTGAGCAATTGACAGAATTGAGCATAATTATGAGTATATCTAGGTATGATCATGTGTATAGGCATCACGTCCGAGACAAGTAGATCGAAACGATTCTGCATCTACTACTATTACTCACTCATCGACCGCTATCCAGCATGCATCTAGAGTATTAAGTTAAAAACAGAGTAACACCTTAAGCAAGATAACATGATGTAGAGGGATAAATTCATGCAGTATGATAAAAACCCCATCTTGTTATCCTCGATGGAAACAATACAATATGTGCCTTGCTGCCCCTACTGTCACTGGGAAAGGACACCGCAAGATTGAACCCAAAGGTAAACACTTCTCCCATTGCAAGAACTACCAATCTAGTTGGCCAAACCAAACGGATAATTCGAAGAGACTTGCAAAGATAACTCAATCATACATAAAAGAATTCAGAGAAGATTCAAATATTATTCATAGATAAGCTGGATCATAAACCCACAATTCATCGGTCTCAACAAACACACCGCAAAAAGAAGATTACATTGAATAGATCTCCACAAGAGAGGGGGAGAACATTGTATTGAGATCCAAAAAGGGAGAAGAAGCCATCTAGCTACTAGCTATGGACCCGAAGGTCTGAAGTAAACTACTCATACTTCATCGGAGAGTCTATGGTGTTGATGTAGAAGCCCTCCATGGTAGATGCCCCCTCCGGCGGAGCTCCGGAACAGGCCCCAAGATGGGATCTCGTGGATACAGAAAGTTTCAGTGGTGGAATTAGGTTTTTGGCTCCGTATTTGATCTGTCGGGGGTACGTAGGTATATATAGGAGGAAGGAGTACGTCGGTGGAGCAACAGGGTGCCCACGAGGCAGGGGGTGCGCCCTGGGGGGGGGGCGCACCCCCCATCCTCGCGACCTCCTCGGTTGTTCCTTGGAGCAGGGTCCAAGTCTCCTGGATCACGTTTGGTGAGAAAATCACGTTCCCGAAGGTTTCATTCCGTTTGGACTCCGTTTCATATTCCGTTTCTTCGAAATACTGAAATAGGCAAAAAACAACAATTCTGGGCTGGGCCTCCGGTTAATAGGTTAGTCCCAGAAATAATATAAAAGTGGAAAATAAAGCCCAATATAGTCCAAAACAGTAGATAAAGTAGCATGGAGCAATCAAAAATTGTAGATACGTTGGAGACGTATCAATGTTGTAGTCCCCTTGGGCGTAGTGAGGAATATCCCCCTCTTCTCCTTGCCAATCCCTCCCCTGGATGAACTCCGGAGGCTAGGGTTCTGCCTTCTGGATGAGTTACTACTCTCTCTCTCTCTCTCTCTCTCTCAGCGTCTGATCCATGATCTGATTCAATAAGGTGAAAATAGTTTATCTGGCGGCGGCAACGACTCTCCATACGACCACTCATACGAGCGGGCACGGTCATATGGAACACCGTCTTTTGCTCTAGAAGCGCAGTGACGCTTTCCTCTTTGGGCTTCTTGCTCCAATCTTTTATGGTAGGTGATTATCACTTTAAATACGTGATTTCACTACCATTTCTAAGGATTTCTCCATTATATGATAAATGGTACCAAAAATGTTACCTGAGGGATTATCAACAAAAAGAGGTGTGCGAACGCGGTAAAATTCCACAAAGCCTACCATGTAGGTACAAAATACTTAATAAAATTATCACATAAGTTGGACTCATCACCTCGCCAAGTTGAAGCAGTACCTACAGGAGGAGAAGCACAAGGTCACGAGACTAAACCTTGTGCCCATCCGTCCGTCTCCTGACAGGGACCAGCAGATCACCATCGCCAGGTATGCGTGCGCGACCAGGTTCTTGTCTACCACTACTGTAGGGCCATGAGGCCTTGTGGAGAGTTCGCCACTTTCCTCTGCATCGATGGCTGCGCCTTTGCTACTGTGGGGAGCAGGAAGAACGCGAGGGTGCTTCACAATTCGGCCATCTTGTGCAACAAGCTCGTCGACATCCAGGAGCTCATTTGCAACGGGCAGGAGAAGGACTCCGTGGTTGATCTCGCTGCAGCCCTCATCCACCCCTGCTTCGCCAACATGAAAGAAGATGTCAATACGAAGGACATGAAGACGTGGGAGGTACCTCTGAATCCAGCCTACGCAGCCAAGGATGCATACGCAAGCTGTCGGTGTCAGAGCCGGCAGATCTTGGGTAGGGGGTTCCGAGCTGTGGATCTGGGATCAATGGGGAACAAGGGACTAGGCACACAATGTTTACCCAGGTTCAGGACCTCTCTAGGAGTTAAAACCCTATGTCCTGCTTGATTATATTGCTTGTGTATATGAGGATTATATAATCGATCTACCACGAGATCAGATGAACTAAACCGTAACTAGTAGGACGATGGTTTTTCTTCTAGCCTCTATAGATCAAACCCTCTAGTTTATATAGACACCAGGGGTACTAGGGTTACACGTGGTCGGTTACAAGGAAAGGATAAACATGCCAATTCTTCTCATGGTTACTTGGTGGACACGCCAAGGCACCAAAAAGACTCCTCTTCGGATACAGGGTCTCCACTTATGTTCGGCCACCAAGCATTGGCAACATGGCCCAACAGTCCAGCCCTAAGAGATAGGCCGGCAGGCCAAAGACCCCCTAATCCAACTCCCTCAGTAGCCCCCGAACTTGCCTCCAACGTCGGTGCTTTATCGTGTCTTGAGATGTTGATATACCCACGGCCTCCGGCTTGCGTGGTGAGTTACTCTCCTTCTCTATGTTCGGCTCTGCCTTCTTCAACCAAGTCCCCAAAGCTTTTAAGTTGGAATGTGTTTGGAATTCGAACTGCAGATATTACTTAACCTTGAAGGCCAACCGCCCAAGTGTGAAGAGTACCATTGCCTGACATCTTTTCGGTAAATGGTTACACCCGGTCACATATATCAAACCATTGTCAAAATCCGATTCGTGGTTCGAGGCAGTGCCTCTATTGGCACGTCCCATCAAGGTGAAGATCGTGCCCTTTTTAAAGGTGTATGATCAATGATTTCAATTCCTCCATTTGTGCATAGCGTCGCGATAATATCAGGAAGTGGCGAGGCATGTGGTGTCATTAAAGGACTGTTGGCATTCACAATGGCTCATATATAAAAGAGAAACAACCATCACTTGAGCATGCCTTCTCCTTCCTCTTGCCATTGCTTTCCCCCTCAACAGAGCTCTAGTGCCCCCAAATTTTCTATCCTCAAGTGTTCCTCTCTCGCCGTTCCCCAGATCCAACAATGACCGGATCCGGTGCAGGAGGCAAGTGGGAGGCCTCCATCGTCACCAACGACGACATCAAGGATTTAAAGCACGCCGGTTACCTCCCGGCCGGAGTCACTCACCGGGCCCCAAAAGAGGGCCAGGCCGTCCCCACGCCTCGACTAGGCGAGAGGGTGGTGTTCATCACCCACTTCATCCGAGGATTGGGCTTCCCGCTCCACCCCTTCGTCAGGGGGTTAATGTTCTTCTACGGGCTGGATTTTCACGATCTAGCCCCAAACTCCTTCCTCCACATCTCGACCTTTGTCATCATTTGCTACGCCTTCTTGCGAGTCCAGCCACACTTTGGCCTGTGGCTAAAGGTCTTCAATGTCAAGCTGAAGATAGTCGAGGACCGACAGGCGGACTGCGGCGGGACGATGATCAGCAAGCTTGCCCGTGTCGAGTGGCCGGAGGACACATTCATTGAGAGCGTCCGAGTTTGGCAGAAGGAGTGGTTCTATATCACGGGACCACGGGATGGGACCTGGACGATAGCTCCCGGATTCAGATCCGGACCCCCGGCGAGGCTAACCTCATGGACCAAGAAGAGTCCTGACTAGGGGTCCATTGCGGATGTGGATGCGCTTCAAAAGCATGTCTCCAACATGATAAAGGCAAGCAAACAGCTGAACAACATTGTCCAGGTGAAGCTCTGCCACCGCCTCCTCCCCTGCCAACAGAGCGCTACCTCAATGTGGTCCTACAAGCTCACGGATCCGGCCACCATACAGTACTTCTATGGCACCACCCATGACAAGCTGTGGAAGGTGCTATTCAAGCCTCAAAAGGCGTGGCCAGCCAAGGAGGAGGACATAGGTCTCGACACCGCACCCCCCCAAAGCTGGTAACAAGGTTCTTGATAACCCACAAGTGTAGGGGATCGCAACAGCTTTCGAGGGTAAAATATTCAACCCAAATTTATTGATTCGACACAAGGGGATCCAAAGAATATTCTTGAGTATTAGCAGTTAAGTTGTCAATTCAACCACACCTGGATAACTTAGTATCTGCAGCAAAGTATTTAGTAGCAAAGTAGTATGATAATAAAGGTAACAATGGTAAAAGTAAAGATAATAGTTTTTGGGGTTTTTTAGCAGTTGTAATAGTAGCAACGGAAAAGAAAATAAGCGAAGAACAATATGTGAAAAGCTCGTAGGCAATGGATCAGTGATGGATAATTATGCCGGATGCGATTCCTCATGTAATAGCTATAACATAGGGTGACACAGAACTAGCTCCAGTTCATCAATGTAATGTAGGCATGTATTCCGTAAATAGTCATACGTGCTTATGGAAAAGAACTTGCATGACATCTTTTGTCCTACCCTCCCGTGGCAGCGGGGTCCTAGTGGAAACTAAGGGATATTAAGGCCTCCTTTTAATAGAGAACCGGAACAAAGCATTAGCACATAGTGAATACATGAACTCCTCAAACTACGGTCATCACCGAGAAGTATCCCGATTATTGTCACTTCGGGGTTGTCGGATCATAACACATAATAGGTGACTATAGACTTGCAAGATAGGATCAAGAACACACATATATTCATGAAAACATAATAGGTTCAGACCTGAAATGATGGCACTCGGGCCCTAGTGACAAGCATTAAGCATAACAAAGTCATAGCAACATCAATCTCAGAACATAGTGGATACTAGGGATCAAACCCTAACATAACTAACTTGATTACATGGTAAATCTCATCCGACCCATCACCGTCCAGCAAGCCTACGATGGAATTACTCACGCATGGCGGTGAGCATCATGAAATTGGTGATGGAGGATGGTTGATGATGACGACGGCGACGAATCCCCCTCTCCGGAACCCCAAACGGACTCCAGATCAGCCCTCCCGAGAGAGACTAGGGCTTGGCAGCAGCTCCGTGTCGTAAAACGCGATGAAACTTTCTCTCCAATTTTTTTTCTCCACCAGACCAAATATATGGAGTTGGAGTTGAGGTCGGTGGAGGTCCAGGGGGCCCACGAGATAGGGGGGCGCGCCCTACAGGGGGGCCTGTTTCGTGGATAGGGTGTGGGCCCCCTGGTGTATTTCTTTCACCCAGAAATTCTTATTAATTCCAAAAAGTGCCTCTGTGGATTTTCAGGACATTCCAAGAACTTTTCTTTTCTACACATAAAACAACATCATGGCAGTTCTGCTGAAAACAGCGTCAGTCCGGGTTAGTTTCATTCAAATCATGCAAGTTGGAGTCCAAAACAAGGGCAAAAGTGTTTGGAAAAGTAGATACGTTGGAGATGTATCAACTCTCCCAAGATTAAACCTTTGCTTGTCCTCAAGAAATTCAGTTGATAAACTGAAAGTGATAAAGAAAAACTTTTACAAACTCTGTGTGCTCTTGTTGTTGTAAACATGAAAAGCCAGCATTCAAGTTTCAGCAATTATTATGAACTAACCATACTCACAATAACACTTGGGTCTCACAATTACTCATATCAATAGCATAATTAGCTAGCGAGCCATAATAATAAAACTTGAATGACAACACTTTCTCAAAACAACCATAACATGATATAACAAAATGGTATCTCGCTAGCCCTTTCTGAGACCGAAAAACATAAATGCAGAGCACCTTTAAAGATCAAGGACTGACTAAACATTGTAATTCATGGTAAAAGAGATCCAGTCAAGTCATACCCAATATAAACCAATAGTAATGAATGCAAATGACAGTGTGCTCTCGAGCGGGTGCTTTTTAATAAGAAGGGTGATGACTCAACATAAAAGTAAATAGATAGGCCCTTCGCAGAGGGAAGCAGGGATTTGTAGAGGTGCCAGAGCTCGATTTTAAAATAGAGATTGAATAACATTTTGAGCGGCATACTTTCGCTGTCAACGCAACAACTATGAGATGGCTGTATCTTCCATACTACATGCATTATAGGCAGTTCCCAAACAGAATGGTAAAGGTTTATACTCCCCCAACCACCAACAAGCATCAATCCATGGCTTGCTCGAAACAACGAGTGCCTCCAACTAACAACAGCCCTGGGGGAGTTTTGTTTAATTATTTTGATTTGCTTTGATCTTTTTGGATCATGGGACTGGGCATCCCGGTTACCGGCCCTTTCTCGTGAATGAGGAGCGGAGTCCACTCCTCTTGAGAATAACCCACCTAGCATGGAAGATATAGGCAGCCCTAGTTGTAACATGAGCTGCTCGAGCATACAAAACAGAATTTCATTTGAAGGTTTGGAGTTTGGCACATACAAATTTACTTGGAACGGCAGGTAAATACCGCATATAGGAAGGTATAGTGGACTCATATGGAACAACTTTGGGGTTTAAGGAGTTTGGATGCACAAGCAGTATTCCCGCTTAGTACAGGTGAAGGCTAGCAAAAGACTGGGAAGCGACCAACTGAGAGAGCGACAACAGTCATAAACATGCATTAAAATTAATTCACACCGAATACAAGCATGAGTAGGATATAATCTACCATGAACATAAATATCATGAAGGCTATGTTGATTTGATTCAACTACATGCGTGAACATGTGCCAAGTCGAGTCACTCAATTCATTCAAAGGAGGATACCATCCCATCATACCACATCATAATCATTCTAATAGCATGTTGGCACGCAAGGTAAACCATTATAACTCATAGCTAATCAAGCATGGCACAAGCAACTATAATCTCTAAATGTCATTGCAAATATGTTTACTTCATAATAAGCTGACTCAGAAACGATGAACTCATCATATTTACAAAAACAAGAGAGGTCGAGTTCATACCAGCTTTTCTCATCCCAATAAGTCCATCATATATCGTCATTATTGCCTTTCACTTGCACGACCGAACGATGTGTATAATAATAAGAGTGCACGTGCATTGGACTAAGCTGGAATCTGCAAGCATTCAACTCAAAGAGAAGACAAGTAATATGGGCTCTAAGTTAAATAAACAATCATGCATATGAGAGCCACTAAACATTTTCAATATGGTCTTCTCGACCCCCAAAGGAAAGAAAAGAAAATAAAACTATTTACACGGGAAAGCTCCCAACAAGTAAGAAGAAGAACTAGAAATCTTTTTGGGTTTTCATTTTAATTTCTACTACAAGCATGGAAATTAAACTAACTAATTTTTTTGGTTTTTCTTAAGGTTTATCAAACACACAAGAAGAAAACTAGAAAAAGAAATTTAAACTAGCATGGATAATACAATGAAAGAGTATGAGCACCGACGACTAGTGTGTGAACATGAATGTAAAGTCGGTGAGAAATACATACTCCCCCAAGCTTAGGCTTTTGGCCTAAGTTGGTCTAGTACCAAGGACCGCTGCTACTCTCCCCGGTGTAATGGGAGGTGTAATCAGGATACCACTGGCTGGTCATCTCTGGATCCCACTAGACAGATGATGCACGATAAGGGTCGAGTTCAGGTTCCGGCTTACATTCAGGTTCTGGAGTAAAAGCTTGGGCTCGATGATTGTTCACCGCTTCCGGTGCGACAAGAAAATTTTCTGCAAGCAAATCAAACAATAGAGGTGCAGGCAAAATAATAATCTCAATATGTTTCTTATTAAATCTAAGTTTATACAAGAGCATCCTCTCTTCGTTGTCAACAATAAACTTGTGTGCTACCATGCTCTTGTAATCTAAAATGTGAGGAGGCAATGTTGTCTCCTCTTTCTCAAGATGCCTAATGGGTATCTGAAAATGTCTAGCAAGACGTGCATCATAGATACCTCCAAATATGGGGCCTTTTGTACGATTCAGGGCTAGCCATTTAGCAACGACGGCACCCATACTAAAAGTATTGTCTCCAAGCAGGGCATGTTGAAGAATGATAATATCAGGAACACTTAAGTTTCCACTATTTCCACAACCAATCAAGCATCTACTAGCAAATATGGCAAAGTAGCGTAAAACAGGAAAGTGTATGCTAGAGACTTTTGCCTCAAAACCCTTCTTTGGCTCCTCTACAGCGATAGTATTAACAAAGCCATCCACATCTTTACGATGGGGTTCCTCTAATTCTCCCTCATAAGGTATCCTACACACCACGCAAAAATTACGTAAAGACATTTCTCTGAATTCATCATATAAATGAAATGATACTGCAGGCGGTGACTTCTTAGGATAATAATAAAAGTTTTGCACGAAAGTATTGGTGAGTAAGAGATACTGATCGATCCGGTCGTTGATGAAACCGGTGAGGCCTGCAGTCTCGATCAAAGAATAAAAATCTTCATGAATTCCAGCTTCTTTCAAGAAATCATTGCATGGCCATTCACACGACCGCACTTCCGCTAAGCGAGGAAGATTATACTTGGCTTTTTCCTTCTCTTTGGCTTGTTTTTCCTGAGAGCCTTGGCTAGAAGAGCCCCTCAAAATTTCCTTAACATTTTCTGAAAATTTCTGAAATTTTAGTAACTTCAAAATAAAAGTGAATAAAACTAAACAAGATTGGTAGCAACTACTCCTACAAGTGCCTAGAGCCTATATCATGCATTAGAATTGCTTGGGACCTCATAAATTTAACATGCAAGCTCAAGAACATGGTCACCTATGCAGCAAAAATTTGCAATGAATAAAGCACTAGAACAAAAACTAATTGGACCAATGGAGGAGTCACATACCAAGCAACAATCTCCCAAAGCAGTTTTGTGAATGGAGCTTTGAGCAAGGAGATCGAAAATCGCAGCAAAATGAGCTAGAACTCGTGCTTGAGCTGGATGGGGATTTTTTTGGGTAGAAGATGAAGTGTGTGGGTGCTGGCATAAGTGGAGGGGGCCACCAGGGGCCCACGAGACAGGGGGCGCGCCCTAGGGGGGGGCGCCCTCCACTCTCGTGGCCTGGTGCTTGCCCCTCCTACAGTGTTTTCAGTGCCTAAAATCCTCAAATATTCCATAAAAAATCATACTAAATTTGCAGGGCATTTGGAGCACTTTTATTTTCGGGATATTTTTTAATGCACAGATAATTCAGAAAACAGTCGGGTAATACTATTTTTGCTTTATTTATTCTAAATAATAGAAAGTAAAAAGAGGGTACAGAAGGTTGTGCCTTCTAGTTTCATCCATCTCATGATCATCAAAATGAATCCAATAACAAGGTTGATCAAGTCTTGTTAACAAAGTCATTCCGAGTAACACGGAACCGGAGAAATTTCGAATAACACTAAGTTACCTCAACGGGGAGATGAAAATCCCCAACAATAAGAATATCATACTTTTTCTTGATAGTAGGGAGAGGAAATTCAAAACCTCCAATAATAATAGTTGGAGCTTTTCCAATAGAATTGATGCTATGAACTTGAGATTGTTTCCTCGAAAAGTGTACCGTATGCTCATTACCATTAACATGAAAAGTGACATTGCCTTTGTTGCAATCAATAACAGCCCCTGCAGTATTCAAAAAAGGTCTACCAAGGATAATAGACATACTATCGTCCTCGGGAATATCAAGAATAACAAAGTCCGTTAAGATAGTGACATTTGCAACCACAACAGGCACATCCTCACAAATACCGACAGGTATAGCAGTTGATTTATCAGCCATTTGCAAAGATATTTCAGTAGGTGTCAACTTATTCAATTCAAGTCTACGATATAAAGAGAGAGGCATAACACTAACACCGGCTCCAAGATCACATAAAGCAGTTCTAACATAATTTCTTTTAATGGAGCATGGTATAGTTGGTACACCCGGATCTCCAAGTTTCTTTGGTATTCCACCCTTAAAAGTGTAATTAGCAAGCATGGTGGAAATTTCAGCTTCCGGTATCTTTCTTTTGTTTGTAATGATATCCTTCATATACTTAGCATAAGGATTTACTTTGAGCATATCAGTTAAGCGCATACGTAAGAAAATAGGTCTAATCATTTCAGCAAAGCGCTCAAAATCCTCATCATCCTTTGTCTTGGATGGTTTAGGAGGAAAGGGCATGGGTTTCTGAACCCATGGTTCTCTTTCTCTACCGTGCTTCCTAGCAACAAAATCTCTCTTATCATAACGTTGATTCTTTGATTGTGGGTTATCAAGATCAACAGCAGGTTCAACCTCTACTTCATTGTTTTTGCTAGGTTGAGCATCAACATGAACATTATCATTAACATTATCACTAGGTTCATGTTCATCACCTGATTGTGTTTCAGCATCAGAGATAGAAATATCATTGGGATTCTCAGGTGTGTCTACAGTAGGTTCACTAGAAGCATGCAAAGTTCTATCGTTTTCTTTTTCTTCTTTTTGGAAGAACTAGGTGCCTCTAAATTATTTCTCTGAGAATCTTGCTCGATTCTCTTAGGGTGGCCTTCAGGATACAAAGGTTCCTGAGTCATTCTACCAGTTCTAGTAGCCACTCTAACAGCAAAGTCATTTTTATTATTTAATTCATCAAGCAAATCATTTTGAGCTTTGAGTACTTGCTCAGCTTGAGTAGCAACCATAGAAGCATATTTGCTAATGAGTTGGAGTTCACCTTTAACTCTAGCCATATTATCGCTCACACGTCCTACCTCGAAAGCATTATTCTTTAACTCTCTACCAACATAAGCATTAAAACTTTCTTGTCTAGCCATAAAGTCATCAAATTCATCTAAGCATGGGCTATGAAATTTAGTAGAGGGGATTTCAACTTTATCATATCTATAGAGAGAATTTACCTTTACTACCTGTGTCGGGTTATCAAGACAATGTGGTTCTTCAACAGGCGGTATATTAAGACCATGTATTTCTTTGATAGGTGGTAAATTCTTAACATCTTCAACTTTAATACCTTTTTCTTTCATTGATTTCTTTGCCTCTTGCATATCTTCAGGACTGAGAAATAAAACACCTCTCTTCTTCGGAGTGGGTTTAGGAATAGGCTCAGGAGTTGGCTCAATTGGTTCAGGAATTGCCTCAGGAATTGGCTCAGGAAGAGTCCAATTATTTTCATTAGTCAACATATTATTCAATAGTAATTCAGCTTCGTCGACTGTTCTTTCCCTGAAAACACAACCAGCACAACTATCCAAGCAGTCCTTGGAAGCATCAGTTAGTCCATTATAAAAGATATCAAGTATTTCATTTTTCTTGAGAGGATGATCAGGCAAAGCATTAAGTAACCGGAGAAGCCTCCCCCAAGCTTGTGGGAGACTCTCTTCTTTGATTTGCACAAAATTATATATTTCCCGCAAGGCAGCTTGTTTCTTATGAGCAGGGAAATATTTAGCAGAGAAGTAATAAATCATATCCTGGGGACTACGCACACAACCAGGAGCAAGAGAATTATACCAAGTCTTAGCATCACCCTTTAACGAGAACGGAAATATCTTAAGGATATAAAAATAGCGAGATCTTTCATCATGAGTAAACAGGGTAGCTATATCATTCAACTTGGTAAGATGTGCCACAACAGTTTCAGATTCAAGGCCATAAAAAGGATCAGATTCAACTAGAGTAATAATCTCAGGATCAACAGAGAATTCATAATCCTTATCAGTAACACAGATAGGTGAAGTAGCAAAAGCAGGGTCAGGTTTCATTCTAGCATTAAGAGACTGCTGCTTCCATTTAGCTAATAATTTCTTAAGATCATATCTATCATTGCAAGCAAAGATAGCTCTAGCAGCTTCTTCATTCATAACATAACCCTCAGGAACAACAGGCAATACATAATCATTGGGAGAATTTTCATCATCACTATCATCAATAATAGCATCTTCAATATTTTCATTCCCCCTAACTCTAGCAAGTTGTTCATCAAGAAATTCACCTAATGGCAAAGTAGTATCACGCACAGAAGTAGTTTCATCATGCATAGCAGAAGTGGCATCGTCAATAACATGCGACATATCAGAATTCATAGCAGTAGCAGGTTTAGGTGTCGCAAGCTTACTAATAACGGAAGGAGAATCTAGTGCAGAGCTAGATGGCAGTTCCTTACCTCCCCTCGTAGTTGAGGGAAAATCTTGGTTTTAGCGTCTTTCAAGTTCTTCATAGTGATCAACAGATATAAATCCCAAGTGACTCAGAGAATAGAGCTATGCTCCCCGGCAACGGCACCAGAAATTAGTCTTGATAACCCACAAGTGTAGGGGATCGCAACAGCTTTCGAGGGTAAAGTATTCAACCCAAATTTATTGATTCGACACAAGGGGAGCCAAAGAATATTCTTGAGTATTAGCAGTTGAGTTGTCAATTCAACCACACCTGGATAACTTAGTATCTGCAGCAAAGTATTTAGTAGCAAAGTAGTATGATAATAAAGGTAACGGTGGCAAAAGTAAAGATAATAGTTTTTGGGTTTTTGTAGTAGTTGTAACAGTAGCAACGGAAAAGTAAATAAGCGAAGAACAATATGTGAAAAGCTCGTAGGCAATGGATCAGTGATGGATAATTATGCCGGATGCGATTCCTCATGTAATAGCTATAACATAGGGTGACACAGAACTAGCTCCAGTTCATCAATGTAATGTAGGCATGTATTCCGTAAATAGTCATACGTGCTTATGGAAAAGAACTTGCATGACATCTTTTGTCCTACCCTCCCGTGGCAGCGGGGTCCTAGTGGAAACTAAGGGATATTAAGGCCTCCTTTTAATAGAGAACCGGAACCAAAGCATTAGCACATAGTGAATACATGAACTCCTCAAACTACGGTCATCACCGAGAAGTATCCCGATTATTGTCACTTCGGGGTTGTCGGATCATAACACATAATAGGTGACTATAGACTTGCAAGATAGGATCAAGAACACACATATATTCATGAAAACATAATAGGTTCAGATTTTAAATCATGTCACTCGGGCCCTAGTGACAAGCATTAAGCATAGCAAAGTCATAGCAACATCAATCTCAGAACATAGTGGATACTAGGGATCAAACCCTAACAAAACTAACTTGATTACGTGGTAAATCTCATCCGACCCATCACCGTCCAGCAAGCCTACGATGGAATTACTCACACACGGAGGTGAGCATCATGAAATTGGTGATGGAGGATGGTTGATGATGACGACAGCGACGAATCCCCCTCTCTGGAGCCCCGAACGGACTCCAGATCAGCCCTCGCGAGAGAGATTAGGGCTTGGCGGCGGCTCCGTGTCGTAAAACACGATGAAACTTTCTCTCCGATTTTTTTCTCCGCGAGACAGAATATATGGAGTTGGAGTTGAGGTTGGTGGACGTCCAGGGGGCCCACGAGATAGGGGGCGCGCCCTACAGGGGAGGGGACGCCCCCTGGCTCGTGGACAGGGTGTGGGCCCCCTGGTGTATTTCTTTCGCCCAAAAATTCTTATTAATTCCAAAAAGTGCCTCGGTGGATTTTCAGGACATTCCGAGAACTTTTCTTTTCTACACATAAAACAACATCATGTTAGTTCTGCTGAAAACATCGTCAGTCCGGGTTAGTTTCATTCAAATCATGCAAGTTAGAGTCCAAAACAAGGGCAAAAGTGTTTGGAAAAGTAGATATGTTGGAGACGTATCAGTTCTATCCGTTCTATGTTTGGATATTGTTCTTATAGGAGACCTACTCTCCATTTTCCTACTCCCGCAGGGCTGGCTCGGGAAGGCCAAAAAGATCAACAGTCCGGCCCCACTGTACGAACACCCTTGGTCAGCTCAACTAGAAGAGATGCTGACCGTGGTGCCATACAAGGCACCAGGGAAGAGGGAGAAGAATAAGGAGGAGGTGCCGGAGGCCCGGGGAGGTCTCCGCCCAAGGAAACACCCGAGCATCAAATCTGGAGACACCCATACCCCCTCCGCCCAAGAGGGGGAACATGAATAGGACAAGGAGGAGAGCGGTTCCTCCCATTCGAAGAAAAGGGCGGCATCAAATGATGCCGAGGAGGAGTAGCCTCCTCACGCCCCGAAGAAGCAACGCATGCCCAAGCTGATCCTGCCTGACGACAGTTCGGACTCCGATAAAGATTCCGTGGCGTCCAAAGAGGTTCCGGAGAGGAACCCCAGGGTTAAGCCACCTGCCAAAATGTACGAATTTGGACGCTCCTCAGGTATTTGTTATGATATTACATTGTTGATAGCGTGCGTACCCTTTATATTAAAGTCCACCGCACGCCCATCCCGCTGACAAGACCTTAGAGGGGACTTCTCCGTCATCCGAACTAGCGGAAAGTGGGTCTGCGTCGTGCTCCGAGCCTCCTCTTGTCATCGGGGAGACCGGGGGTACTATCCCAAAGGATCCCTCCCGGCCCGGACACGGGAGGTAGTGGTGATGAGATTATGGCTGAGGCTAACACCTCGGCCCCCGAAGACTTGGAGGAGGGATCCCTCCTAGTGAAAAAAGAGGGGGAGCGCGGTTAATCCGACCCTCCCAGAAGACGGCGTCGGAGCCCCCAAGGCCCCCGGAAGCGTCAATTCTGCCTTCGACCGGAGGAGGAGTCGGGGCCTGCCGCTAGTGCCGAATACCGGCGACCGAGTTGTGGCTGGCTGACCGGAGGTGATGGAAGAGGACTTGAACAACTCCTCCATCGTTGCAGAGCACCGTGCCTTAATGGGCGTGGTGTTGCAGATTATTCGATCCGTTAACAGCGGACTGAAGGAAACCTTTGGTGGCCTCCTGACGGGCTTCAAGGTAAGCCATGTAATGTTCCTTTCACAAAGAGAATATTTTGAACACAATTGTACATCCCATGTAGATAGCAGCCCCCGATACTTTGTCAGGTTTGGAAGAAACCTAGCGGAGGATTGAAAAATGATGAAAACGGGAGTCTGAACTATGTGGTTTTTTTTTTGTTATTGCAGGCCTCATCTCTTGTGGCGGCTGCTAATGCTGCGTCACTAGATGAGATGAATCAGAATTTCAAGAGCTCCAATGAAGAGCTCGACCTCGTCAACAAGCGGTTTGACGAGGCGCAAGGTGAGTCTGGTCGAGACTTTTTTTATCAAGGTGTTCGGGATTAGCCCTGAGCAAAAATGGTGCTCAATTATGTTTGCAGCTGCCGCCGTGGAGGTCGAGGGCCTTAGGGACGAACTGAAGAAGGCCAAGGAGGCGACGACAGAACATAAGGTGGCGGCTGACCGAGCGGCCGCCAAGCTCAAGATGGTGAATGCCGTTAGTGAGAAGCATGAGGCCAGAGTGGGTGAAGTGCAGCAAGAGCTCAAGGATGCCATCACTAAATGTGAGGACATTGAGCAGAAAAGTAAGGATCAAACTATCGAACTGTCCAAGATAGGGCAGGAGATCCGGGAGGCAAGGATGAAGGTGCGAGGTGCCTGGGAGGAGCTCCTCCAAGTGAAGTAGATTGCAGATGGTAAGCCGTACTTATTCCAAAGTGTCTTTGGTGGTCAGAAGTTCACGTTGCTCACACGAGTCTGGCATTCTTCAGGCGCGTTTGTGGAGCTCTCGAGGAGTGCGGCGGATGTGGCAAGGCACTATGGAACTCAGGAGGGTGATGCCAAACACACATTGTTCTAGGCGCAGTTCCAAGCGCCCGAACATCCCCCTCCTTCGCAACCAGATCAAGCAGCTAATGGAGCCGTGATACGTCTCCAACATATCTATAAATTATGAAGTATTCATATTGTCATATTATCATTCTTGGATGTTTTACAATCATTTTATAGCAACTTTATATCAGTTTTTGGGACTAACCTATTGACATAGTGCCCAGTGCCAGTTGTTGTTTTTTTTCTTGTCTTTTACATCGCATGAAATCAATACCAAACAGAGTCCAAACACCTTGAAACTTTTTTTGGATTTTTTATGGACTAGAAGACATCCAATGGGCCAGAGCAGCACCTGGGGGTGTCTCGAGGGGGGCACAACCCACCAGGACACGCCTGGGCCCCCAGGCGTGCCCAGGTGGGTTGTGCCCACCTCGGTTGCCTCCCGCTCCCCCTCTTCACCCTATAAATCGTCAAATATTCCAAAACCCTTCGGGGTAACCCTAGATTAGAAGTTCCGCCGCCGCAAGCCTGTGTAGGCATGAAAAACCAATCTAGACCCCGTTTCGGCACTCCACTGAAGGGGGAGATCATCATCGGCGGCCATCTTCATCATCCTGGCAGCCACCATGATGATGAGGGAGTAGTCCACCCTCAGGGCTGAGGGTTTGTACTAGTAGCTATGTGTTTAATCTCTCTCTCTCTCTCCCGTGTTCTTGATGGCACGATCTTGATGTATCGCGGGCTTTGTTAATATAGTTGGATCATATGGTGTTTTCCCTCTCTATCTTGTTGTGATGAATTGAGTTTTCCCTTTGAGATTTCGTTTTATCGGATTGAATACTTTTATGGATTTGAGAACACCTGATGTATGTCTTGCTATGAATACTCGTGGTGACAATGGGGTATCGTATTGATTCACTTGAAATATGTTTTGGCACTCAACTCGCGGATTCCTTTGGTGACATTGGGGTAATCTATGCATAGGGGTCACTACTAGGAAAAGGGCTATAGATAGGATTGACACTAATGGCGCATAAGGGTTGTAGTGCGCCACTACTATATACTAATGGTGCACTAGTTTGTGATGCACCATTAGTGTGGAAGACACTAATGGCGCACCAGAAAAATGGTGCGCCACTAGTAATATTTTTTTTTCATTTTTACATACATACTAATGGCGCATCCGACCGAAGTGCGCCATTACTAGTTCTAACTAGTAATGGCGCACTAGACAGACAGTGCGCCATCAGTATTTTTTTTACTTTTTTGCAAAACTACTAATGGCCCACCACCTGCAGGTGCGCTATTAGTAAGCAGGCATACTAATGGCGCATTTGCTGGTGGTGCACCATTAGTAACCTGGGATCCCAACAAGATATTTTGGACAGCCACACCTACCCACTCACTTTCCCCACTTCATTCCCTCCACCTCCTTCTCCAAACTTTCGGCTGCCTCCTCCTCCTCACCTCATTTGCACCATAGATTCATCAAAATTAAGTGGTGAAATTACCTTTTTTGATAGGTAAGTAAGGGGAAAGCTATCTTCATGTTGTAGATCTACTTTTTTTCTCCCTAGCTCGCTCCAACAACGTGCATATGCCCTTTTTGTGGCCTAGCTAGATCTATGTATGTTTGTGATGTTGCATATGTTTGTGGTGTTGCATATATGTTTGTGTTTGCAGGTACCGGTATTTGAAATGCGATAGTTGCCAATATTTTGCCGGAATGTTGATTCATTTCCGTTTCGGCGAGAATTTTGGCACTATGCATTCTTTTTGGTCCTATTTTTAGGGAAGGTCATGCTAAATTTTTCTTGGTTCTAAAATATCATTTTGCTCTACCCTGTAGGTGACCATGGTCCGCACGATGACCGAAGGCATCATGAATTGGTTTTTGAGCTCCGCAAAGGCCGAGATGCTTCAAAAGAACGAGACGGAGATAAGATGTCCGTGTCGAAGATGCAAGCTGAAGAGCCTTATTGCGGACCCGGATTCCGGGCAGGTGCGGGACCACCTGCTCTTGCGTGGTTTCATGGATGGCTATCGGTGGCAAGGTGATGAAGATGACTATGAAGTCATCCATGGGGGCCGGGCAAGAAATGAGGAAGGGCAACAAGACAACCACCGCGGTGAGGGCGGGCGAGAAGACGAAGAATCTCCAGGACATGATCACGACGGTGATGCTGTACACAGTCATCATGTAGAAGATGTCGTACATGATGATGAGGAAGATCAAGACGAAGGGCATGATCATGAAGATGAAGATGCCGGAGCAGACGACGATGGAGGCTGGGTGCAGGACCCTCATATTCAAGAGTTGCTTCTCAAGCAGACGGATAACGCAAGAGCTGCCGCCCGAGAGAAAGCCAAGCTGGATCAACTGGAGATAGACGCGGTTACTCCATTGTATGAAGGATGCAGGCCCGAGGATACCCGCCTGAAAGTAACGCTCATGGCTCTGGAGATGAAGGTAAAACACAAAATGACCGACGCATGCTTCGACGAGAACATGTCATTCTGGCACGAACGTCTTCCCAAGGGGAACAAGTGCCCGACCAGTTTCGAGGAGGCGAAGAAAATCGTGTGTCCTCTGGATTTACCGCACGTGAAATACCATGTGTGCATGAACAATTGCATCATTTATCGGGACGAGCACGCGGAGTCTACCATATGTCCGGTGTGCGGCGTCACTCGATACAAGAAGAGGAAGAAAGCTCCTCGAAAATCGGTGTGGTACTTTCCGATCACTCCTCGTCTGCAGCGGTATTTCGCGGACCCTAAGGTAGCAAAGCTCCTGCGTTGGCACGCGGATAGGGAGGAGAAGAAGCGGGAAGATGACGGAAATGATCCGGAGATAAATAAAAAAGACAAGATGCTGAGTCACCCTAAGGATGCGAGCCAGTGGCAAGCGTTGAACTTCGAATACCCAGAATTTGGGAAGGATCCAAGGAACATCGTGCTGGGCGCGAGCACCGATGGAGTCAATCCGTTTGGCAGCCAGAGAAGCACACATAGCACCTGGCCTGTGTTTGTGTGGATGTACAACCTTCCCCCCTGGTTGTGCATGAAGAGGAAGTACATTCACATGAGTATGCTAATTGAAGGGCCGAAACAACCAGGGAACGACATCAATCTGTATCTGGGGCTGCTGAAGGAGGAGCTAGACACGCTGTGGAAAACGCCAGCCAATACGTGGGACGCCGCAGAGAAAGAATATTTCCCTATGAGAGCCGCACTGCTCACGACGGTGCACGACTATCTCGGTTACGGATATCTCGCGGGGCAGGTAGTCCACGGATTTTCTGGATGCGTAAGGTGCATGGATGACACAACGTATCGCCAGCTAGATAGAGATCCCGGGTCTTCGAAAACCGTGTTCATGGGACATCGAAGGTGGCTTCGCGACGATGACCCGTGGAGGAAACGCAAGGATCTGTTCGATGGTGAAACCGAACCCCGAAAACGCCCGTGTACGAGGAGCGGCGAGGAAATAGACGAGCTGTTGAAAAATTGGAAAGACTGCCCACTGCCGGGAAAGAAGCAAAAGGCGCCAGAGCCGGGAAAGAAGCGAAAGGCGCCAGAGCCGCTGCTGAAGGTATGGAAAACGAGGTCTGTTTTCTGGGACTTGCCGTACTGGAAGATCCACCGTGTGCCTCACAGCCTTGATGTCATGCATATCACGAAGAACGTGTGCGAGAGTCTGCTTGGTACCCTGCTCAACATGCCAGAGAGGACCAAAGATGGGCCGAAAGCAAGGGCAGACTTGAAATCAATGGGCATCAGGCAGGAGCTTCACGCTAATGATGATGATGATGAGGCGAAGCAGGACACAGAAAGTCGTCGCAAAGGCAAAAAGGCCAAGAAGACCGGAAATGACTACCCTCCCGCGTGCTTCACTCTAAGTCAGGAGGAGATCGAGCAGTTTTTCACCTGCCTCCTAGGAGTAAAACTTCCTTACGGTTACGCGGGGAAGATAAGCAGATACCTAGACCCAGCGAAGCAGAAGTTCAGCGGGATGAAGTCTCACGACTGTCACGTGCTGATGACGCAGATACTTCCAGTTGCAATCCGTGGGATCATGGACGCGCACGTCCGTGAAACGCTATTTGGCCTATGCAACTTTTTCGACGTCATCTCTCGGAAGTCGATTGGCGTGAGGCAACTCAGAAGGCTACAGGAAGAGATCGTGGTGATACTATGCGAGCTTGAGATGTACTTCCCGCCCGCATTCTTCGACGTTATGGTGCATCTGCTGGTCCATATCGTGGAGGATATCATCCAACTCGGGCCGACGTTCCTGCACAGCATGATGCCGTTCGAAAGGATGAATGGTGTCATCAAAGGATACGTTCGCAACATGTCACGTCCAGAGGGAAGTATAGCCAGGGGCTTTCTGACCGAAGAGTGCATCTCCTACTGCACGAATTATCTAGGCATCGAGAACCCCGTTGGTCTGCCCGTCAACAGGCACCTCGGCAGGCTCGCTGGATGGGGTCACCGTGAGGGTCGCCGCGAAATGCATGTCGACTTCGAGGGTCGACTCGCCGACTTTGAAAGAGCAAACCTAGTCGCGCTACAACACATAGACGTGGTCGATCCTTGGGTGGTAGAGCACAAAACCTTTATTGAGAAGACGTACAATGACCGAGGCCAACAGAGGACGGACGGAGATATAATCAAAGAGCACAACTCATGTTTCACGCGTTGGTTCAAGCAGAAGCTTCTGTCGTACCCTTTACATGAGGATTCTTCCGCGGAAGAACAACTCATATTCGCCTTGTCACAGGGCGCCGAGCACAACCTGATGACCTATGAGGCGTACGATATCAACGGCTACACATTCTACACCGAGAACAAGGACATGAAGAGCGATGGTTATCAGAACTCCGGGGTAACGATGGAATCCTACACCGGCAACGACAAGGACAGATACTACGGAAGGATCGAGGAGATCTGGGAGCTGAGCTACGCTGGAGAGAAGGTCCCGATGTTCCGTGTCAGATGGGCCAAGAGCGTCCTAAAAGAAGACCAGTATTTCACCACCATGGTTATACCCGAAGCCAAATCCAAGACCGCGGGCGCAAACGTCACCGCGAAAAATGAGCCATGGGTACTGGCTTCCCAAGTGGACCAATGCTTCTTCATTACCGACCCGCCAAAGCCCAGTCGTGTTGTCGTGAGGAGAGGCAAAAGGAAGATCATCGGAATGGATGGAGTAGCCAATGAGCAAGACTTCGACAAGTACGGCGACCCGAAGATCGAACATGACGACGACGATGAAGTAGCAGCACACACCACAAGAAGAAGCAGGACCACCCTACCTAAAGGACGTCCGTTCCACAGAAGAACTCCATTTGCGAAAAAGAAGGGCAAGAAGATTGTGAACAGATAGCTAGCTAAGATCGATTGTATTTAAATTGTAGCCTTCATTTCTCGGGCACTTTTTGATATCATGAATATTTTTAAATTTCATGGGCACTTTTTGAATTCATGAATATTTTTTCAAATTTGATGATATTTTTTCATATTCAATATGAAAAAATATTGAATATTCATGAGGACACTCGATCTCGATCCCCCTCCCTCTCGATAGCTATCCCCCTCGCCAGATCCCCCTCGCCGCCGAGCACCCCCCGCACCCTCCCCCCGCTCCACCGCCGCCGCCGACCCCCCGCACCCTCCCCCGCTCCACCGCCGCCGACGAACCACCGCACCCTCCCCCGCTCCACCGCCGCCGACGACCCACCGCACCCTCCCCCGCTCCACCGCCGCCGCCGACACCCCGCACCCTCCCCCGGCCCGCTCCACCGCCGCCGCCGACACCCGCACCCTCCCCCACTTTTTGAAGATATTTTTAAATAACAAATTTGATGATATTTTCAAATAAGAAATTTGATGATATCTTCAAATAACAAATTTGATGATATTTTCAATTAAAAATAAAAAACAAATTTGATGATATTTTCAAAAAAATTTGATGATATTTGATGATATCTTCTGTTCTAGTCCTCATGAAAATAACAAATTTGATAAAAAACAAATTATTAGATGCAACAAGAAATAATGAAAAAAAATGTTACTAATGGCGCACCAGAGGAGGGTGCGCCATTGCTGTCAAAAAAAAGTTACTAATGGCGCACCAGAGGAGGGTGCGCCATTGCTATCAGAAAAAAAACTACTAATGGCGCACCACAGGGTGGTGCGCCATTGCTATAGTGTCTAGCTGGATACCCCTTCGCCCGATCCCCCCTTCCCTCTCCCTCGCCAGATCCCCCTTCCCTCCCCCGCCACACCCGCTCCGACGACCCCCGGCCCGCTCCAACGACCCCCGCGCCCGCTCCACACCCGCTCCGGCTCCCCCGCGCCCGCTCCGACGACCCCCGCGACCGCTCCACACCCTAGCACCTCCCCACTTCCCCTCCCCTCGCGCTGCTTCACCCGACTAGGTCGTCCCCGTCGACACCACATCGTCCCCACGACCACCGTCGTCCCCGCACCCCACCAAGGAGTCCAGGAGCTCTGCAGTGTTCTTCTACGTCATCTACGGCCAGCCGTTCGAGCTCGACGACTCTGCATCATGCGGATCGAGGTCTTCTTCCACCTCCGGCCACCACGGCCTCACTGTCGATCCGTGTCACCTCGTCAACCCCGACCCCGCACGAGCTCGCCATCGTCTTCCTCTCGGTGAGCTGCACCGGTTCCCCTTCCCCCCCTTCGATTTTGTCGCCGTAGACTGTTGCACCACCGCGCCCCAGCTCCTCGTTGCCGCCCCCCGTGGCCGTGCTCCCCTCAGCCCCTGGCCGCGCCCTGGCCCCGCCCAGGCGCGCTCACCGCACCGCGACCGCGCCTCCACTACGCTCGGGCCGCGCCCTGGCCCCGCCCAGGCGCGCTCACAGCACCGCGACCGCGCCTCCACTACGCTCGGGCCACGCCCAGCCATGCTTTGTGGGACCGTTACCTCACTGTCATGTGCTGCCGTGACTTGCTAACCAAATTGGTTTGTGTCAATTTCACAAACTTGCAGGCTTATAGAATTAGAAATACTACTGTATTAGATACCCTCACTGTCATGGGCTTTCTATTGTTAGTCAAGTAGTATGCTTAGAATCTTGTTGGGAGAGTAAAGCTTTGCTTTCAGTTTTTTCTTGTATGTGGGGATTGCTACAGCTCATACAGGAGAAAATTGATAACTACTATGTCATTGTGTACTCCCTCCGTGCCAAGTGTAATGTCAAGTTTAGATTGGTCAATATGGTTCTCGTTTTTAAATTTTTTACATGCTCTCATTTTTTGTGTGGGTAATGTTTTATATGCTCTTTATCTCTTCCCTTGACAGACATTCGACGAGGCAGTGGGCGATATAGCTTTCTAGCTCCTTAGGGGGGTTGTTCCTCTTTACAGGTGTGTTAAACAGGGTTTTATGTGGTCATATGGAGTTTATTAGGTAGAGAAAGTACCTTGTGATTTTTCTAATTTTGGACATATATCAAGTCTCACCAAGACATCTTCATTACAACACTCAGCTTATCCAAGACATCTTCATTACATTCTAGACAGGATAGAAGCCTACTTTGTTTAGAAATAGAGTCAGAATTTGAAAAGGAAAACCCTTAAGCCAAACATACAACAAGCATTGACAACATAAGTGGAGACACTAATTTTCTCTGACTTGTGGAGGCTCTAATCCTCAGGGATCATGGCTAAAATAATTTTCCATGCCTGATTAGTGATTATCTGAATCAGTTTGTAAACTGTAGAGGTGGTTAGGCTCTGGTTAAAAATAAAAACAATAATAGAAGTTTTGTATTTTCTAAGTAAAAAACCCCACATATGCACCAGGATGTGATCTGTCAGAACCAAAGTAGACCTAGCTCTGCATTAGTTGTTTTGTGCTTCAAGTGTCCCAGTCAAGGACAAACTGAGTGGTTGCAAAATAATATTATGTGGTCAATGTGGATTTACTATTTTCTGGTGATAGTTCTGAACTGGTAAATAAGTTAACATGCGTAAGTGAGACTTGGCATTTTAAAGCTTAGGGTCTTCAACTTCAACTATGAATTGGGATGATAATGTTATTTTGCCTTCTTAACAGAATGGTGTCATAATCAGAACAAAGCTGCTGCAAATGCATACCTTTTTTTACAAGTGCATCTGCACCTTCTGATCCATTTAGAGTTATCATAAATATATTTCCAAGGTTTTTTTCATTTCACTGTAGAGTCTTTGCTTCTGGACTCAATGCACATTCATCAGTCATAAGAGATAAATACTAGTAAGTCAAGGGCACCAGAATTTGATCATGCCTCTTTTGAGAAGTATGTCTATTGA
This sequence comes from Triticum aestivum, assembly GCF_018294505.1. Lineage (NCBI taxonomy): Eukaryota > Viridiplantae > Streptophyta > Magnoliopsida > Poales > Poaceae > Triticum > Triticum aestivum. The sequence continues at coordinate 133,385,502 of NC_057801.1, forward strand.
TTCAAAATTGCCATGGCAAAAATATGTTTCAGAAAATGACATGGACTAAAATGTTCTATAGATCATGATCCATAGACAAAAAAATGCCATGATCCATACAGTATAAATTCCATGATGCATAGGCTATATTTGCCATGGGAGATGGCAATTTTGTTGGATCATGATCCAGAGATTAAAAAAATGCATAGACTATAATTTCCTGGCATGATCCATAGAATAAAAATGTAGAATAAAAAATGCCATGATCCATACACTATAATTTTCATGATGCATAGACTATATTTGCCATGGCCCGGTGCAAAAGAAATTTGCCATGTTGCAAAAAGAAAAGAAATTTGCCATGGTGCATATAGTAAAAACAATGCCATGATCTGTAAAATACATTTGTCATGCTCCATGAAAGTAAATTGCCATGGTCCAAATGTAGCAGAAGTTTCAAGTAGTGTTTTGTTTCTGTGTTTGAATAGGCAGCAAACTTTCTATTCTTTCTGTGTTTGTACAGACTTGCTAAACTATTGATGATTTTTTGTTGGGTGACCTATTATATCTGGAATGGAAGCTCACATAAGTTGAGCTGATTTTTGTCCATATGAAAGCAGAGGACCATATGGTCTGTGGCTGGGTTTTGTCTCCGACCATTGTGTCGTGATGATTTTGCAGGTACCCCGAGAGGCCCTTGAGTTTGCCGGAATGTCGATTAACTTCCGTTCCGGCAAATTCGGGTACTCCATATGTCCTATTTTCAGCAAAGGTCATGCTGAAATTTTCCGTGAATTTTAGCATGACTTTGCTAAAAATCGGACATATGGGGTACTTGCTACTAATGCATGGGCCGGGGTATCTTAGTACTTAATTAAGTAGGATCAACTGCCCCTTTATTCTTGCTGCATTAAACCATAGGTGGCAATAGAGCCAAGTGATTAGGCCCAACTTAGAATTCTCCTCAGCATCGATAAACCCTAGATGATAAACCCAACATATGTGGCAATAGAGCCAAGTGATTAGTGCCAAGTGATTAGGCCCAACCTAGGGTGCCTCGGCATCGATAAACCCTAAATGATGAAAACTTAACTTAGCATTTAGGGTGCCTCGGCGTCGACAAACCCTAAATGATGAAACCTTGGCTTTTAGGGTGCCTCGGTGTCGATGAGAATCTAAATGATGTACGCTTAGGCTTTTAGGGTGCCTCGGCGTCGACAAACCCTAAATGATAAAAGCTTAGCTTTTAGGATGCCTCGGTGTCGACAAACCCTAAATGATGAGACCATGATCTTGTTCCTTGACAATAACCAACTTTTTGACCAAACTGTTTTCCTATTTAGAGCGAAACATGGCCAACAACGATGAGGCCGGCGGTTCGGGCGGCAAGCAATTCTGGGAGCTGTCCCAGGAGATGGAGGAACAACCTCACCGCTATGAGGACGCCGCGGAAGACACCGATCCTGACTACACAACCCCTAGTGGCGTCGGGGATGACACCACTGATGGTGCCGCCGAGGATGCCACCACTGATGATGGCGGCGCACACACAGATGGCAGCCAACCGAAGAAGCAAAGGAAGGACCGGCGCCCGAATGCGCTTAGCACCCTCAAGGAGGAATTTACTCAAGTGGACTCCGACGGGCATCCAACGGAGCCCAAACATATAGTCAAGGGGTACTCGCTTCAGCTCGGGTGCATTCTCCGGAGCACCGTCTCGATCAACACCGAGAACCTTAGGCATAAGGACCGAGGGAATTTGCGCAACCTCCTCTTCACGAAGCTGCACGAACGATACAAGTTCCCCGCCGATTTTGAAAACACACGCCTCTCAGGGAATAAAGTGAACAGTGCCGCCCTCACGAGGATGAGCACGGCCCTGTCTACTTGGAGAAGCGCGGTGAAGAGAATGATTGATAAAGGTGATAGTTATGAGAAGATCAAGGCGAAATATTCTTCGATCAGCGAAGATGACTACAAGGAGTTCAAGATCAAGTGCGAGAGCAGCGCAACCTCCGAATCAAGTCAGTGGGGGAAAGAAATGCGGGAGTTGAACTTAGGGGAACACAAACTCGGTCCCGGCGGTTACAGAGTGGCGGAGCCTATATGGGACAAGGAGGACGCGGAGCGTGCCGAGCAAGGCCTACCGCCCCGCTTCGAGAAATACAGCGGTGACAAGCAGACCAGGAACTTTGTCAGGGCCCGGTACAAGGAGGACCCGATAACAAAGGAGCTTACCACGGATCCGAAGACCAGGGCGCTTGAGCTTGTTCTGGTAAGGAATACACCCCCGCGTAATTAGCTCCATATGGTTGCACTCTAATTAATCCCCAATATTTCTAAATGGTTCACGTTCCTTCCGCAGGAAACTGAAAGCAGTAGCGCGGGGTCGTCTCAGAGCTCCCCTTTCGACACCCCTTTAAATAGGGCGTTGAACGTAATGAAAAACAAGGATAAGCTCACTAAGCCGACGTCAGCTGGTCGTGTGGCCGGCAAAGGCTTGTCCACAAAATGGGGGTCATACTATACCGCTGGTGTGCGGAAGGAGAAAAAGACCAGCTCGGAAAGCCAGACGCGCGAGGTTGAAGCACTCAAGGCACAAGTGGCGCGGATTCCGGAGCTTGTCCAAGAGCAAGTGGAACAACAACTGGGAACGAAGCTCAACGCCATGGTGCCTACGTTGATTCATGGGCTGACGACGTGGATTGCGGGCGGCCAACAGGGGCCTCCCCCGGTTCCCAGCTTCACGGCCAGCAACTCGCACAGCGCAGGCGCCATGGTGTCCGGGCGCCATTGGTGTCTCCGGCGGAGGCGGTATTCGTGTCTCCGGCGCCGGCACGGGCATTGGAGCTTAATGCACCCGGGTGTACGCCGGCCGGCACCTCGCCAGCAAGCGCCCCCTCCGTCAGTTGCACGCCCGCCGTTGGCGGTGCCTCGACATTAGCCGAGCTCGACGGCATCACGGTAACTAAGCCTCTCGGCCGATGACTTCATCTCCTTGCCTTTGACTGGGCATCCCTGACGCCCTACATGTTTTCGCAGGGCGCCGCCGACGTTCCTTGCACTCTTCTGCACTTCGTGGGCGGCGAGTTGGTCGATGTCGCCAAGGGCAGAATCGTTCAACCGGGCAACCGCATGTTCCACGGTAATCCGATGGCACCCACAGTGTATAGGGTTGAAGTGGTTCGGGTGCTGCCAGGCTGCGACGAGCTGTTACCTCCGATTCGACCCGCTGGGGCCGACGAAGAAGATGAGATGACCCTCAGCGCCTGCGTAAACTGGCCCCTGCTTTGGCCGAAGAGCCAGATTCGTTTGGGGGCGGGGGACACCACCCCACAGACAAGACCGCCAGTCGTGCCGGCGCCAAGCCATGGCAAGAACGCCGCAACGCTACCGGACCTGCCGGACATCCCTATGCCGGACATCCCTATGGCACAGGATACGGACATCCCTATGGCACAGGATCCGGACGACGACGACAACGACGACGGTACATTTACCAATGTCGATAAGTACTTTGCCGAACATGGGTACGCTGACGAGTTCTGCGGGCCTCTTTCTCAAGAACCCAACCAAGACGACCGCAATCTAGCTGATACGGCGGAGAAATCCAATTGCAACAGGCGTCGTCTGGCGTTCAGTTCTCAGGAGACGCCTCCAGCTCCCGCCTTCACCGAGCCTCAGATAGCTGAGGTGCGAAATATTATCAGCCCCAACACGCTCAAGAAGGCGGTCTGTGAGCAGAACTCGGTCCCATTACAGGAGATCAAGAAGAAGGGACGGAAACGAAAGACTAACAAGGGCGCCGGTGCGAGCCAGCCGGCACCGAGTTCGATCCGTGCTCAGGACGGGCCACCTTCACCTAAGGATATCTCGAGGAGGGTGCATGTGGCGGGTAGGGCGATGCTACCGCCAAATATGCTCAATGCTGCAACCGGTGCTATGCGGAGTCTGCACGACAGTGTTCTTTCTTTGGAGAAGCGGCGTCTCAGAGAGAATGATGTGGCATACCCGGTTTTCGTGGCCAAGGTGCCAGAGGGCAAGGGCTTTGTGGATGGCGACATCGGGGGTACGATCGTCCTGCGGTTTGATGACATCTTTGCTATGTTTAACCTTCATCCGCTGCACTACACCTTCGTTCGGCTGTTTTCGCTGAGTATGGAGATGCGGATCATTAGAGACAAGACCCCGGACATCGTGATAGTCGACCCCTTCTACATGCGTGCCAAGCACTTGAGCAGCGCTGGGGACCGCCAAGTTGCGAGTTCACACCTCGAAGGCGTCATTCTGGCAAACCCAGATAAGGATAACTTCCTTGTGGCTTACTTTCCCGAGTAAGTCATCCCTTAACCGCCCCGTAACATATGATTTCTTAGATTTCGATCGTTCTTTTTTTTCTAACATTCCGTGTTCTGTGCAGTGACACACATTGCACACTCATCCTCCTAAGCCCGAAATATTCCATGGCCACGTATTTCGACCCGAACCGTAACTCCAAGATAGACTACACAAATGTCAAGAAAGTTCTTGATGATGTTCTCCCCGGCTACGCCAAATCTGGAGGCACCTTCACCAGGGCAGTTCGTAAGTACGGCAAGCACACCTTCTCACACAATACGAAGTTCTGCTGCGTCAAGCAGCCGCCTGGCGGTCAGAAGGATGCCTACTACGCCCTCCATCACATGCGGGCGATCGTAAGGGACCATCATCACCTTCTGCTACCAGATAGTCTCAAAGATTGGGCCGCGAGGTTGTCGGCAACCCAGGACGCGGACCTCAGACAAGAATTCTTTCGCATCCAGTCGGAGTTTGCGGACATCATCCATCAAGATGTCCTTCATACCTCGGGGCAGTTCTTCCGCAGATATCAACCGTCCAACAGTGAGATAGATGGAATGCTACAAATGCAGGGTGACAACGACCGCGATTTCATGACCATCACGACAGACGACGGCTTCATCCACGCTCCTGTCCGATGAGTCGAGTCGAAAGTAGTGATGTGTAGTTCTGAAACATTGATTGGCTCATGTTGTAATTAAACTTTAATGAATTCGTATGTCTCTTTGGTTTGGACAGTCGTTCAACTTAGATGTAATCGATGCTATTTATTAGTAGGACCATGAATCGTGCTATTAATGTCTTGCTTTTCTCTTTCGATCCTTTTGTTGCATACTTACATATTGCTTATGTATTGTCTGTTGTTTGGCTTGTGCATAGAGATGCCGTCGTATGTCGTGTACAAGGGTAAGGTTCCCGGAGTCTACGACGACTGGGAGGAGTGTCGGAGACAGGTTCACCGTTTCAGCGGTAACAGTTACAAAGGGTACACCACTAGGGCGGAGGCCGAATCTAGATACGCCCGCTATCTAGCGGGAGAGAGGAGGGAGCGTTGGAGGAACCGGATGAAGACTAGTTTGATCTCGATGATGCTCATCGTGATGACCGCAACTCTCTTCTATGTGATGGTAGTTTAGATGATCGATATCGACTTGTAATGTGAAGACAAACTCGATACTCGCGCGTGGTCTTTAGACTTGTAATGTTTTATCTTTCTTCGGTCTTTTGAATTCGGAGACTAATATGATGAATTGTATTCGGAGACTAATCTTCTATTGTATTGGATGAATCTGCTGTTGTTGTGTGCTGATGTCTATATTTTGTCCAATAATATAATTTGTAACTTGTGCAAAAATCAGAAAAGTAAAAAAAATATTCATACTAATGGCGCATCACCTCCAGGTGCGCCATTAGTATGCCAAAGGATACTAATGGCGCATCACCTCAGAGTGCGCCATTAGTATGACAAAGCACATGGTTACGTATGGCCCCCCGGGAGGCATACTAATGGCGCATGTTCTTACATATTAATGGCGCACTACGTGGTGCGCCATTAGTAAAAAATACTAGTGGCGTGCTACTAATGGCGCACCGGTAGTGCGCCATTAGTAGGCAAAACTGGTGCGCCATTAGTAGGCCTTTTCCTAGTAGTGGGTTGATGCACGTTCTTGTCTTTGTTTCTCCGGTAGAAATCTTGGGGCACTCTTTGAAGTTCTTTGTGTTGGATTTAGTATTATGAATCTGAAATTGTTTTATGCATATCGTATAATCAACTCACGGATACTCGCGGTGACATTAGAGTTGGTTGATGTGTATCATGTGGTGTTTTTTTATTATTCTATTACCAGAAATCAATATCTACTATCCATATTACACTTTTATCACCATCTCTTCGCCAAACTAGTGCACCTATACAACTTGCTATTGTATTGGGTGTGTTGGGGACACAAGAGATTTCTTGTATTTGGTTGTAGGGTTGTTTGAGAGATACCATTTTCATCCTATGCCTCCACGGATTGATAAACCTTAGGTCATCCACTTGAGGGAAAATTGCTACCGTCCTACAAAATTCTGCGCTTGGAGTCCCAACACGAGTCTACAAGAATAAAATTGTGTAGTAGACATCAAGCTGCATTAGATGGCTGAGCCTGCCATGAAGGACATCTGTGTCCGGCTATGGCCTGCAGAGCCCATACCGAGCGCTACTTTGGACTGGTGCAGAAGCTGCGCGATGCGTCCTCCCGGGTTGACACTGTGAAGCGCTCCGTCTGCATCGAAGGGGCGCAGATGGCCTCCCCGAAGAACCATGGTGCAGCACTGGCCAATGATCAAGCCAGTTGAGATGGCCACCGGTCCCCCGCGTGTTGGAAAGGAGCATCACCGTCCCGAGCAGTATTTCTCTATTGTTATGGATGGTGCTCGAGCGATAGAGGACCAGTACCCCAAAGATGTAATCCTTGAGTAAACTATCATGTAATGACAATTAGACCTTTTTGCTTAATGCGGCCCTTCATATGGTTTATCATACTTGAATCTATTTAGTTTTAGTTTGACTCCTGTGTGGCTGTTTTGAACCTAAAAGTTGATAGTCATCGGCTTTAGCCCCCATGTAGATGCTACGAGGGGTGTTCCGCCCTCCGCAATGTGACCCTTAGCCGACGCCTCGGTGCCCAAAGGCGATAGTGCTGGAGGTAGACAAGGCAATCGAACTATGCGGCTTTATTACTTTCATTTTGCCATAGGAGCTTGACTGCGGGGGCTGGTCCCAGTGATGTTCAGGAGATCCGAGGTATATACCTGTATCACTTGGTTTGGCCAAAGACACAAACCCTTCATATTACACGGTGTAATCGTCAATGATTTCGTTTGACACTTTTCATCGGATCACCGACTAGTCCTTGCTTATATTAGACAGTTGGATTTCGACTTTCTCCACTAAGGATGTTGCCAGACTAGCCGGGAGTACAATCGCAGTGGTTCTCCATTTACCTTCTTAGACGGACGGGCGGAACGTAAGAAGGTGTCACAGTCCTAGATCAGCCTCTGTTTGTCTTTGCTTGATCATCATGTCATCATGTTTAAATTGAAAACAATTTGAATTGGGGATGTTCAACCCTACCACCAAATGAATTCAACTAGGTTCAAATAAAAATATTTTCAATGAACCCAAAATGCCCTTCAGAAAAGTTCATGATTTTTGGTAAAGGTGAAAACCTCTACCAAAAATGATGCACATATTTCTAGGCCATTTTGGATTTTTGAATTAACTCATATTGTATTTGAATTGGGGAATTTAAATACTATAAATATTTTTAATGCCCCAACAATTTGGAATTAGTTGAGGGCCTTTGCAATAATTCATTTAGTTCCCATAACTATTTTCAGAATTTTTAACAGTGATTTGGTATGAAAACCAACTTACAACAAATTTGCAAAATAGAAAAACAACAGAAGACACACACACACACACACACACACACACACACACACACACACACACACACACACACAGAGAGAGAGAGAGAGAACCTACATGTAGCATACCTGTACAACTCACCTGGCTCGACTCCTGCTGGCCCAGCCCACCAGCCCCTCCACCGTCTTCAACCTCCTGCCAGTGGGCAGGAGGGCGTGTGGTCGCCACGCGTGCGCCACCTCCACCCTGCCTGGCTGCCCCCTCGACGCCCTGGACGCCTCCCGCGAGGCCATGCAGCCCTCTCGACCCTCTCTCACTCTACCCCGACCTCGTCCCCTCCTCTGTCCCGCTCCTCTCCCCATAGCTGAGCGCGCCCGTCACCGCCACTCGGCGCCCGCGTAGCCACATCCACCGCCTTGCCTCCCCAACCCGTCCACGAGCTCCGCAACAACCTCGTCATCCTCCTCACAGAGCCATGCGACTAGGAGATCCCCGACGTGATGGCCTCAGCTTCATCTTCAACCCCGACCGACTGGGATTGCCGCCACGGCTCCGCTGTCCTAAGGCCACCCCCGAACCCGCTGAGTTGCTTGTCTAATGCGCCATGAGATCCTCTCTATTTCCCCTCTGCCCCCTTGAGGGAGTCCTAGATTCGGGGGTCCTCAGGTGTCTGGACCAGGAGTATGGGCCAGATTGGATGGGCCGTACAAGATCAACCTGAAGATTATCCTCCGTATCTGGATGGAACTTCTCAATACGTAGACGGCAACATTAGAGTCCGGAAGCTTCCTTCCCTGATGAACCAACCTTGTACAAACCCTAGGCCCCTCCGGTGAGTATATAAACTAGTGGGGTTAGTCCCAAGAGGCTATCTTCTTTACCGTCATTGGAATACTCATAGGCTAGACATCCAGGGTTTAGCTATTACGATCTCGAGGTAGATCAGATCTTGTAATCTTCATACTCGTCGAATATAATCAAGCAGGAGTAGGGTTTTACCTCCCTTGAGAGGGCCCAAACCTGGGTAAACACAGTGTCCCCTGGTCTCCTATTACCATTGATCCTTAGACGCACAGCTTGGGCCCCCTACCCGAGATCTGCCGGTTTTGACACCGACATTGGTGCTTTCATTGAGAGCTCTGTCGTGATGTCTACAAAAAGCGATCTATGGCTCACCTAGTCATCAACAACGATATCACTTCTAGAGGGTGCCTAGCTTCTAGGCTGACCCTCCAGTTCGGTGGCTTCACCACAAGGGCTTGCGAGGTCGTCGAGCCCGCAACTCCCTCCTTGGACGCCAGACACCGTCTTCGCATCGGCCCTAAGTACTCCGAAAAGTTGGATCCGACGGATGTTTCATCTTTAAATGAACTGCTGGACCGCATGGCCTCCCTGGGGGTCTCAACGGACTATGATCCGACCAGGCTCAAGCCCGACCAGAGGGACATTAATCGCCCGCCGATTGCCCACCTCATTGCATTCACTGAGGAACCGGCCAAAGACACTTCCCTCCCCATATTGAAAACCAAGTATGTTCGGGTCTCTGAATCCCCTGAGCTGGATTCTTCCCCTTCAGAAGGGACCTTACGCCCTCTGGACTCTGGTTCAAGTGTAGGATTGCTGCAGCCCTTGTGCATAACCAGAGTCGAACTGGTTGCCTCGGAAACCGTTCTAGCTCCGAACACATATGTGGGACTGGATCCAAAATTTAATCCACCCACCACAATCTATATTCTCCAAGAAACTCAGGTCCTCTAGATATGTATGACCTGATGTATGTGCGGCAGCAGCCTCAGGAAATGGTCCACCACTTTTGTGCCAGATTTCCTGCTTGTTAAAAATAGGATCGAAGACTGGTCGGACGATGACATAGTTCCGGTTTTCCATCGTAACTGCACCAACGAGGCAATATTGAATGCCCTTGACCGTCGCCACATACAAAGTTTCACGGAATTTTCACAAGTAGTACAAAAGTTATGTGCAATGGAAAGCACATGGAGGGCCTAGAAAACTCAACTAGAGCCCGCTGCCTTGAAGCAGTGTGCGGCCCGGGCCAAAAGGATACATCCTAGCGGGTCACCTGACCACCAGTCTATGGGCAAGAAAAATAAACCCTTCACGGGACACATGTCCGTTCTTGACGAACTGCTGGACAAGCCCTGCCTGATTCACGCCACTCCGTGCACAGTCCCAATCCATAGCCTCCGAGCATGCTGGGTACTCCGACAGGTAGCAAAAAGTGGAGAGGCCATCCTCACCACAACTCCAGAGAAATACTTTCCTGAGAGGGACAACTTCAACATCCTAACAGTCTTCGAGACCTTCTCTTCAAACAATAGGCGCAAACGGGCGTTCTGCGACATCGCCAAAGTCAACCAAGTTACCACACTGAGCCCATGGAACGACACGGCAATAACCTTTATGGTCGAAGACGAACCAAAGGCTCGGTCAGTCCGAGCACCGGCCACCTTAGTACTAAACCCACTACAAAAAAAGACACATCCGTGACATTTTGGGCCGAACGAATTTTTTTTCTGTCATACATATGACACTTCTATGACGATAATTGTGACAGAACCCGGTATCATCATAGATGTGGTGGGCTCCTACTTCTATGACAAAAAATCATGACAGAAAATGGGCTTTTCGTCCTGGGCGGGCCGGAGACGCAACTGCATGACATTCTTTGGGCTGCCCATGACGGAAAAAACCGTGGTAGAAGCGAGGAGTAGGAAAATTTCGGGGAGTTGACGGTTACGGTGGGAGGTCGGGGGCCGAGCAATGCGTGTTTCTCTCGTACACGTACACGCGTGTGTGCGAGGCGTTGGCTCTAACTGAACCCGAGCGAGGTGTTGGGCTCTAACTGAACCCGAGTGATTGCACTGCAGGCTACGCGTTAATGAACCCGAGCGATCGATCGATGGCTATTAACTGAACCCAATGGAGCGATTCCTTTGCTACTGCTACTAACTGAAGCGGATCAATTGGATGAATAGTGAGCGTTGCAGGGGGGTTGGATGAACAGTGAGCGGTGGCGTTGCCTCTGGATGAACAGGACCCCGTGGTGTGGAGGGATGGATGAATAGTAGACGGTGGAGGGGTGGCCGTGGAGGGGTGGTTGAACAGGACCCCGTGGTGTGGAGGGCTGGATGAACAGTAGACAGTGGAGGGCTGGATGAACAGTAGCCAGTAAAGTAGTGCGCGGTGGAGGCTGGATGAACAGGAGCCCATGGAGGCTGGAGGAGGTCGACGGTAGCCCGTGGAGGCTGGAGGAGATCGACGGTGGAGATGAACAATATCCCGTGGAGTCCCGTTTTGCGGTACGCCACACCCCTCTCGATGAACAAGACCCCCATTTCGACTGTAGGAGGTCCGTTTCCTCCGATTTGCGGTACACCACACCCCTCCCGATCAACAGGACCCCCGTTTCGACCATAGGAGGTCCGTTTCCTCCGTTTTGCGGTATGCCACACCCCTCCCGATCAACAGGACCCCCGTTTCGACCGTAGGAGGTCCGTTTCCTCCGTTTTGCGGTGCGCCACACCCCTCCCGATCAACAGGACCCCGTTCCGTACATTGCCAGTCGAACACAAGGCCGTTTCCTCCGTTCTGCAGTACGCCAGGCCTTGTTTCCATCGCCTGTTCCGTCCAAGCCGGTTGGCCCCCACGCGTTCTGTTGCCTCCCGATGAACATGATGCATTCCGTTGCCTCCACATGAACACGACGCATTTCGTTGCCTCCCCATGAACACGACGCATTCTGTTGCCTCCCCATGAACACGAGCCCACGCTGTACGTATGCGCGACTAAGCGTTCGAGACCCCGCCCGTATGTACACATACGTGGCCGTATTTTCTTTCTTGCACCCTGGCCTCTGTACATACGTGTACATGCTACGTACGCGCCTCTACTACGACACGTGCGCGCCTCTACTATGACACGTGCGCGCCTCTACATCGACCAGTATGTATGTACACGTTCGTGACTAGGATGACAATGCTATGTACGCTTCGACCAGGTGGGTCCCGACTGTCAGGAACTTCCTTGCCTGCGAAGATGTAGCTGGTGGGTCCCAGCAGTCATGGGGCGAATCATTTTGTTTGTTTTTTTGCCCGGACGCACTTCCTTGCGTGCGAAGGTGTAGTTGCTGGGTCCCAGCAGTCAGGGGGCGAATCGTTTTGTTTGCCCGGACGCACTTCCTTGCGTGCGAAAGTGTAGCTGCTGGGTCCCAGCAGTTAGGGGGGCGAATCGTTTTTTTGCCCGGACGCACTTCCTTGCGTGCGAAGGTGTAGCTGGTGGGTCCCAGCAGTCAGAGGGTGAATCATTTTCTTTTCGGACGCACTTCCTTGCGTGCGAAGATGTAGCTGGTGGGTCCCAGCAGTCAGGGGGGCGAATCGTTTTTTTTCCTGGACGCACTTCCTTGCGTGCGAAGATGTAGCTCGTGGGTCCCAGCATTCAGGGGGCGAATCATTTTTTTCGCGAAATACGGTGGCCCGTCCGATGGGTCCCCGTTGTCAGGTGGAGGAATAATTATTTTGCGCGTAATAAGGAGGCACTTCCTTGCGGCTGCCGTGGACCCAGCTGTCAGCCTCTCCACGTACAGTCCACGTCCGATGGAAGTCGTTCCTTGACCACGTTGACCACGCCGCGCTGAGAGCACCATGACGGCGGACGACGGCGAGGCCTAGGAAGAGGACGATGCGGAGCCAGGGAAGACACGACAGTGGATGCACACGTAGAGAGGAGTACGAGGGTTCACTGGTTCGGCTGCACTGCCGTCACCATAGAATAACAGGGGGTGTGGGTGAGTGGAGGGATGGCCTGGCCAGCGGTGGGAGTAGTAGGGGGCGGTGAGGCCTCCGCGGTAGCACAACCGGCCACGGGAGGCAGGAGCAAGCGGCACGACCGGCACTGCTTTGGGCGGCTGGAGCAAGAAGACTAGAGGTTGAAGAAGCATGACGGCCGTTGGATGGACATCGTACGGTCACTGCAGCTAGAATCGTTTATATTGACTAAGTTGACAAAGGCCTTGGCACATCAACTTAGTAGGCCCACAGGTCAGCTTCCGAAATGGTGCGCCACAGATGTCAGGGGGAGGAATCATTTTTTGGGCGGGTGAAGCTAGAATATCCGAGATTGAAGAAGAAGCACGGCATCCGTTGGATGGACATCCAACGGCCACTGCTGCTAGAACCGTGTGTTGACTATAAGTTGACAAAGCCTTGCATACGCGTCAACTCTGTTTTTTAGGGGACGCGTCAACTTAGTAAGGCCAGAAGTGTGTGGCAGAGAACTTATAGCCCATTTGAGATTTGTAAGAATGTGTAGCCCATTTTTGAATTCTAATGGAATTTACTACAGCCCATTTACAGTTTGTTAAAAGTATAGCCCATTTCAACCAACCGTTCAAAACAGAATTCAATAAAATTTCCCACATTTTGATGGGATCCGAATATTTTTATCCCAAAATTTCTAGTAAGATTAAATACAATTTCAATATAAATTTATATTACGTAAAAATCCAACAAAACATTGCGCTCGCAACAATTAATGAAATTAAAATTTTCAATATTCCAAAAATAATATTTTATAAAGTAATCACTGTTTGGTGCATTTTTTATAGTTACTACCCAGTTTTTATAATTACATCGCATGTATTATTTCTTAAAGCCCATTTTCTTGTTAAGCCTAATGCATCCCTCCTAGGAAAGATTTGCAGCCCAGCGGGGCGGAGAATAACAACTTGACCTTGCCTGGGTATTCCTCAAAAAAAAGTATAGCTGGGCTAGCCATTTTCAGCTTGAAAAAAATTAATATCTAGGCTGGATATCTGGCCTGGGCTAGACGGGCCACAACCCGCCCGGTTAATACCTGCAACGATGTTTTCGTTGTTGTTCCGAGGAGAAAAATTAATATCTGGGGTAAACATCGAAAAACTCTGCAGTGCTCACACCTCAAAAACACAAATTCTGCTCGAGCTGCTTGGTCCCAGCTGTCGACCGCCTCTTGTGCAATTGTCTTGTTTATTGACTACTCCCTCCTTTCCGGTTTATAATGCTCAATTCAAAAATCTCACCAATCAAGGTAGATGGCGAGTGGTGGAATAGTTTTTGTAGTTTTGCAAAAGCACCTAATTAATGCTCTTGTTATCCTCAAAAAATTATGTTTATCAATGCATTAATTGCAATGCATGCATGCATAAAGTACATGCATTGGTCAATTTTCTCTTACTAATACTTGCATGCAATGATTTAATGCACCTTGGAATCGGAACATGTGATGGAAAACAACCAAATTGAGCCTTATAAAATGGAAAAACTAAAATTTTGAGATAAGCCCTATAAACCAGAAAGGAGGGAGTACATAGGTTGACAACGGTGTGGGACCGTGATGTCAGGAAACTAGGAGGAAGCAAAATAAATTATAGTTATATATATATATATATATATATATATATATATATATATATATATATATATATATATAATAAGGAGGCACTTGCGTACGTGAGGCTATGGACCTGGTGGGTCCCCATTGTCATCCTATCCAACTAAAGTCATCTACTCGCCCGCGCGCGCTTTCCGCCTGAAACAGTCAGTGCCGGCCGCCCCGCTTCCCGGTGCAGGCGATTGCTCCGCCTTCAAACGACACATGTGCCGTCCGTCCGTCCATCTGCCGCACACATTAATGATATGCGGTTGCCGAGGCGGCTACTCCGGCGCCACACGTCCGTCCCTCCGCCCGCCCACCATTGCTATATAAACTGCTGCGCCGGCCATAGCCGCAGTCATCCGCATCCGTTCCCTTTCTCCTGTCCACACCACTACTGCCCACCATGGCTTCCTCGCGCTCCAGCACTCTTCGGGACGGGCGGACGATGGACCACAAGGAGATGGCAGCCATTGCTGCCGACCGGCTGCCCGACAGGCAGCCGGAGGATGTCGACGTCCCAATGGAGAACATGGTAGTCGATGATCCGACGCCAACCCGCTCCTCCGCGCCATCCTCGCTAGTGCATTGCACCATGAACATCGGCGAGGCCCGTGCCCAATATATGGACAGGGTGAGGCAGATGCGTGAGGAGCAGTTCCGGGAGGCGCAGGCCGACGCCGTCTACAACCACCATCTCCTCCAGGAGCACCTGCAGGCAGAGGAGCAGATCGCCGCGGAGCGGGCGGAGCAGGTGGCGCTGCTCGACTCATACCGCTCCGCCCGCAAGGGCCACCTCGAGCACTGGCGGTACCGCATGCGGGTGGCGGAGGCTGCGGCTGCCTACAAAGAGGCTAGCAAAGAGGGCGATGAAGCGGGCGAGGCGCTGTTTGGCGAGATCAAGGACGAGGCAGAGTCCCCGCTCCGCTGGCGTCGATGACGCCCTACTCCATCGAGGCCCCGCGGTGCCAACAACGAGGCAGAGGACACCACCAGCTCCGCCGAGGCCCCGCTCCACCAACAACGAGGCAGAGGACATCGCCGGCTCAGCCGAGGCCCCACCCTGCCGGCAACATGGGGGAGGATTTCCACTGCTCCACTGAGGCGCCGCCTGCCGGAAACGAGACAGAGGACATCGCCGGCTCTGCCGAGGCCCCGCCCCGCTGCCAATGAGGCCGCGCAACACAGAAAACAAGGAAGAGTAGAACACGGTAGGTCGCCGCCGCTCGGGTCCAAGTAAGGCCACCGCTGCTACCCTCCGGTTGAAGCCAAGCTAGGCGGGTTGACCATTGACGGTCGATTAGCTTCTTGGCGACGACGTGGAGTCAGAGAGCTACGCTGGAGAAGAACGCTGCTTCTACTTAACTGCTGGTGCAGTTGGCTGACTGACACGTGGGCCCAACAGTCCACATGTCAGTTACGTAACTGCACCTGCCGTTAAGTCACTGAAGCTTCTGTTCGGCTCAGCGGGACACAGGTGGGTAGCTTCGGTTAATTAATTATACCTCCAGCGCACCCCTTTTTAGTTTTTTTAGAAAAGGAGGATGACCCCCGGCCTCTGCATCTGGGAGATGCATGCGGCCACAAACACCCCTTTTTAGTTGAAGAATGTATGAAATGTAATGAAACCGGCATGTTTATATGAAATCCGACCGTGTATGAATGAATTTATTTCGATTAGTTCGAATTCCTGTATCACTGGCATTGGATGAACATGCAAAACAATACGTACTAGCATTATTCCCAGGGTGATCACCACGTTTGCAGAAGTTTCACATGTACTCCCTCCGGTCCTTTCTAGTCTGCAAACAAGTTTTGTCTGCAGTCAAAGTATCTCTACTTTGACCAATCTTATACAAAAAGTATGCACTTTCACAATGTGCGAAGTAAAAAGGAACAGAAGGAGTACAAAGAGTTTGAGCAGCTTTTTAGCGTTTCTGTACATTGCAATGAAACACACAGGCCTGGCAATTCATAGAGAACATTCAAAACAATCGATGATTATGCATCTCAGTGACTCACATGTCAGAGGCAATATTTACTTCACAACTAAAGAATAAATAAAAAATTGATCGCCGCTGCTGATAACAAAGGGCGTCCCATTCGAAAATATCAAACGCATATCTTGCTAAAATCAATGAGAAAAATTTGACAAGGTTGTCCCATTCCAAAATATCAAATGCCTACGATTGTGGAATGGGTAGGGTTTGCCATCAGTTCGGACATGGACTTGGCACCTCCTGCTAAATAAACCAGCTGTTCTTTTTGTGCAGTTCCACCAAAATCAACCAAATTCGCGCGTAGCTTGTATGATTTCGCCCTTATATGTTGCAACGCCTTGAACTTATGGGCACCTCCTTTCTTGTGGTGGAAATGAATGATTCGATGTATTCATGAACATTTTGTGCAGTTCCCGTTGAAATCAAGACGAGCACCCCTGTTTGCACAAATACAAAAAAGTGATTAGTATAAAGCAAACTGTACTATGAATTGACAGTTTCAACAGGCACATACATGGTCCATGTAGAGGACACTTTTAGAAAAATGGAACTCACCCGAAAGAATCCTAGAACAACATTGTACTCGCGCATCACAGCAAAAAAATGGAGATTTGTCAGTCCTTCTGAGCTGAAGTTAGTTTGGTCTTGTGGGGAGTAATGTAACCATCCTTCAACTGCTCCTTCTGATGAGAACATAGACAGGGCTTCTTCACCCTGGCATAATAGGAACTAGTCACTTCATGTACTGCATATTCTTCTTCAGAGGAAGATGATCCTATTGTGCAAAGACAAGAGGACAACTAAATGCTAGCATCCCTATTTGCTCGAAAAAAGGAAACGAAATATTTAAAACAGCATAGATGAAGCACTTCTCAAGGACAATACCACTTTTTCATGACAGTATCTAAATAGTAGCACAACACCAATAGAAATGACAAAGTTCAATCATATGGATGTATTAGTGGGCGAGTACCAACCTTTGTCAGGAGGCTAATTGTGTAGAGCATACAGATCAAGCACTTCTCCGGAACCATCTGTTGCTATCTACTGTGGCCATGCTTACTATATACTCCTCGATTAGTTTAATGTTTCCAACATATTTTTGTGCAGTTCCACTAAAATATATGGTATCTTCAAAGAAGATCCCTGTTTGCACAAGTAGAGAAAATTACGTATTACATTAAGAGTGTCATCAAATCAGTGGCAAAACAATTGCTCGTTCCAGCCATAGCAATAAATTAAGATGAAAAACTATATCATTACTTGTGTCATCACAGTTCTAGTGCTTCATTACAGCACCGGGAGTTGATTTTTGTTTTTCCGCTTGTTCTTCCCCTTCATCACTTGGTTCAATAATAGACAAGCTTCACCTTCAATGTAAGATTTGGCATGTCAAAGCACAAGTATATCACTAAACAATGACATTAATTTTTTGATGAAAGTGGCAAAATACAGGCCAACAGTTGTGAAATATCCTTATCTTACCTCAATGGGATATTACGGTGCACATACAGATTGGAAGTATTGTCTCCATTTGGGCAGTTCACTAAAATCAAGAAACATTATCGTACAAGTAGCACAACATATGAAAGCACACTGCAGAATCATGTGAAAGAAGGCTAGTACTGACCTCTCATGATGCGGAATTCAAACAACTCACAAGAAGAAGATCTAAACAATATTCGCCTTAACGGATAGGAAGTAAGATCTCCTCTTGTGCAGTTCCACTAAGATCAAGCAATCAAGCAACGTTGTCGGTGTGAAATTTTGGTTGAACTGCACAAAACACTCTTAAAACAAAATTGTTTTGTGTAGTGCAACAAAATGTCACAATGGCAACAAGGTGAAGTAGATAACCCTGTTTACAAAGAGGTGCAAAGGAAACAATTAGTGGTCAATAACGGTGGATGACACAGAAGCCAACAAAAAGAAGCATCTACCTTATCTAAATGGGAAAGAAAGCAAGACAGTAGCATTTCTCAAATGGTGGCATTGATTAATATTAACATAGAGATTATATTAACAATAAAATTCATTAAACATGTAATTTGCTTTTAACTGTGGCATTGCATCAATTTTCCAGCGGCATTATTAGAGGGTGTTTGTTTACAGGGAAATTTTGGTGTAGGGACTAAAAAAACTCCGTGTCAGTCACATCTAAACCAAACAGGAGGGACTTTTCGGGACTAAAAGTGGGCATTTGGGACTAAAGAAAGAAGACCCCGAGGGAGTCTTTTTGGGACTTTTTCCAACAGTTGCCCCTGCCACGCATCGCACCTTGTTTCTATTAGTTCATTACTAGGGGTAACATGGTCTTTTATCATGTCATTTAGTAACCTCTAGTCCATGTTTAGTCCCTGGAACCAAGCAGGTAGGGACTAGGGAGTTTTTAACCAAACATGGCCTTAGATTAACAACAGCTAATGAGTTGCACGAGACAGTGGACGCACCAGCACCATGTGCATCTACCGATGTACTGTGGTCATGCACAGTCTATTGCAACAAAGAACAAACAACCAAGGAGCATATTTGTGTTGGTCCCAGTTTTGTTATCTTTAGACACCTTTCCCTATGTGAGCGCAGCAAATCTAGTCCTGCTCAAACTTTACAACCTTGTCCCTTCCTTTCCTTTTTGAACTAGTACTTTCGCCCCTTCCTTTCCTATTTGAACCATGTCCTAGAGTTATGCGATACAACTTTTCCCACTACTTTCCCCCATTCCTTTCCACTTTGAACCACGTCCTAGATTCATGCTATACAACTTTCCCCCTTCATTTCCTCTTTGAACCACGTCCTAGATTCATGCTATATACAACTTTTCCCACTACTTTCCCCCACTCCTTTCCTCTTTGAACCACGTCCTAGATTCATGGTATACATGCAGATAGAGCAATGCATGTGGAGCAAGTAAAATATACCTTAAGTTTCTTGAGGCGTGGTTTGGTGGGCGACGGGACGGCGGCGAAGAAGAAGGGGTCGGAGGCCCTCCCGCGCCACCGCTGGGTGGAAAGTGAACATCAACGCCGGTAGTGGATTCTCTCCCTCGCCGACGGCGACAACATTAAGCCTCCTTCCCTTCCTGGCGGACGGATCCTGTCGGCTCTTTGAGCAGCAGTGAGGGGAGAGAGGCCAACGAAGTCTTGTTTAGATCTGGAGAGGGCGAGAGAGTGTGAAGAGAGCAACTACAAGCACTGAGGCTCCAGCGGGAGAGGGCGAGAGAGTGTGAAGAGAGCAACTACATGCGCCGAGGCTCCAGCGTGTATATATATACTGGAGAGAGAGTGTGAAGCGTGCAAACCCTAGAAAACATTTTGACCAATCAAAGAATCCTCCTGGCAAAAATTATGCTCAAGTGTAGTTATCGAACCCGAGACCTCAAGTTTGATGAGCGAATAGGCTAACCAGCTACACAACCCTCCTGTTATGTTCAACGAGAGGAAAATAATCTTTATACATTCCTGCATTCGTGTGACAGGCATGCTGTGTGTTTTGTGTGTGTGGGAGTCATTAGGATTTTAATCATAATCGTGTCACATGGCTTTGGTGGTAAGACTATCCACAGTGGTGCAGAAATAATGCAACCTTAGTCACCTTTCCTCTCTCCACGTAGTACGTTGGGTCCCACCAGTCAGAGGATGAAACAAAAAAATTAATAAGAAAAATTAAACGCGCCAGCGGTATATCTTACTACCTCACACATCTAGCTGCTGCTCAGGAACACTGTCCAATTGATCCCTCTGTTTGCTCACGTACTATTTTAAGTGAATCCTTATTATAACATGCACAGAAATTTTGGGCACTTGTATTCGACTTAAGTCAGTGTGCCACCGTATCTCGTATACTTACTACTCCCTCCGTCTAGGTGTAATATGTCACGTTAGAAGGTGCAATGGGACCAAGGTGCGTGCGTGTGCGTGTGTGTGTTTAACATCATGTGTGTGTTAGAGAGTGCGACAGATCGACCTACTCCTACAGAGATATGGTGTGTAGTGTATGATTTTAGCCACGAGAGTCGGTGCATCCTCTCGTTTCCAGGCGTGTCCGATAGGGACATGCGGACAGCTGCCACGCCCGCTCCTGACTAGCCTGGCCCACCCAAAGCCCCTCCATCTCCCACGCGCGCTTCCCGCCAGAAACGATCAGCACCGCTCCAAATAATCGGTGCCGCATTCATGCACGGGCAGAGCGGACGCGAACTCTCACTGGCGCAAGAGTGATGGTTGCTTCGTCCGTCCAACTTACTGCTGGGTCTATGTGATTTGACGGCTCATTGGTCTTTATTACTGAGGTGGTAGGACTGCTGGATGTCCCACGCTTTCGGCGAAAGGAGGTAGTAGATTACAATTTTCTCCATTCTTACAGCGGAGGAGTGCAAGAGTAGTGAAAACACGCAAGCTCAGTGATTACATGGCCCACCTCACACTATCACCGTGCGACACCTAACTCTTTACATAGTACTCCCCCCGTTCCTAAATATTACTAGATGAGTCCCCACGCGTTGCCGCGGAACAGCGGTATATCTCTCTACGCAAAATTATCGATTTCATAGAACTAAAAAAAGAATCTATAACTGCATGACAAATGTGGTATCCAAACTAAATAAACTCCCATCATCATTTAGATCATCCCACGTAAGGAAAAAAGATCAGCCAACTCCTACTGCATAATGGGATTATATTTTTCTTTTTGACATGTTAATGGGACTTAAAAGCTCACTTACATGCATGCTACCGGTGCATGCTTGCATGCAGACATGTTGATGTGATTTAAAACCCACTCACATGCATGTGCCATGGTATTTTTGCATGCTTACATGTGGCTTAGTGCGGAGCCTCTCAATTTCTAGATCAGATGGCTATTATGACTGATTTACTTCATCTAACGGCTACGTCAATTTTGATGATGTGGCTCAAGGAGAGGATAGAGAATTCCTAGTAGTGGGGGCTAGCTATTACTAGTAGATAAGTCTTTGTAGAGATTCCACTAGGTGAACTACATACAGAACAAAATGAATGAATCTATACTTAAAATGCATTTATATACATCCGCATCTGGTTAATGGTGAAATCTCTACAAAGACTTATATTTAGGAACGGAGAAAGTACTAGTATAGTACTAGTACGTACTGTAATTTATCAGCGAGATAAATTTGTACAATGCTATGAAGCTTCCAGCTCCTGTTACATGTATCTCGCGTCCAAGGTTGCCCGTTGCAACATTTCATCCAATACAAAGGAGACTAACATGCATGCTATTGCATCTCAATGATTGACAGATCATAGCAAATATGTACTCCCTTCGTTCCAAAATAAGTGTCTCAACTTTGTGCAAACTTTAGTACAAAGTTGTACTACTACTAAAGTTAACACTTATTTTGGAACAGAGGCAGCTAAAGAAAAAAATGATACATGCAGTCCCTAGCCCTTGAACCTTGAACCCTGACCAGGCTTCAATTTGCTGGCAACGTTCGAGCTTCCTAATAAATGAAGTTTGCAACCTTTTGACCATCGGATCATTTTGTGCAGTTTCACCAAAATCGAGATGAGCATCCCTGCAAAGAAATTGAAGAAGCGTGATTAGAATAAGATTACTAGGACTAGTTGATGAGACATAAACTCATCACAAATATAGTACGTAGAAGCCAGTAGAGGTATCAGGTATGTGCGGGGCAAAGAAGTAGAGAAATATCCACAAGGAGTGATGTGGGCAGCTGGAGCAGTAGTTCAAGCTGGCTGTAAAGGGAGTTGTACCTGAGGGACGTAGCTCAACCTTGAGGAGGGCGGCGGGAGGCGGCAACTGCCCACGTCGCGGCAGTGAGCAAGGGACGAAGGCAACCTCACCGACTTTGTGAGAGAGAATGGCGGGGACCCCTGATCGGGACGTGCCGACAGTGGGTTTTCGCCGTCGGCGACGGCCACCTCATCTACACTAAGCATCCACTCCTTCCCCAAGCGGACGTGATCCGCCGGGATGTTAGAGATGTGGCCACAGTCGTTTTATGTGAGAGAGTGTGAAGAGAGCAACCCAAGCAAGCAACCGTGTAGGCTGGCCCGTCCTGACTATGTATATAGTGGAGCGGTTTCATTTTCTCTCCATATGAACCTATCATATTGCGTACATGCCACTGAAGAAAAAAAATTATTTATAAATGACGCGGCACCTACTACTCGTTCTCCTATAACCTTGTGCTTGACATCTCCAAAATATTAACCTTGCGATTGGCTCTTCACCTCTTCGGGAAGTCGAGAAATAATGGTAGTGCAGTATATATCATTCTGGCTATATGAGACCAAATGAATTGCTGCACGTCCACTACGTGGGCGAGCGTCGAGGGGCGAGGGAGAGTGCTACTACATACAGAGCAAAATGAGTGAATGTACACTCTAAAATACGTCTATATACATCAGTGTTTGGAGTATGTACTAGTAGTTCATATTGAAATCTACTAAAAGACATATATATTCCAAACAATATGAGATAATCTCTATAACCAAGGTAGTAGGGACGAGGAGTAAACGGAGGGAGTAGTAAATTTTTCTCCTCGTCCTGCGAGCCACCGCGCGCATGGGCGAGGGAGGAGCAAGCTTCACCTCATCCTGCGAGCCACCGCGCCCGTGGGCGAGGGAGACAGCGTACTAAGCAAGCTTCTCCTTGTTCTGCGAGTTGACAGGACACATCAAAAGTACTCCAGTGTATAGAGCCTTGCCTCTAAGGTAGGCCCCACATGGTTTGCCTCTTTTTTTAATTTAACATAACGCGTCAAGTCGCAATTTGTTTGTTCACCTGTGGTAGACGATCCTCCCTCCACCAAGTGGACAACCAGTACACGTGCCAAATTACCACGTGGGCTGCCTTTTTCATACAGAAATGAGCTCCACCGTCCGCACGGGTGTTGTTGGGAAAGAGACGGGAGTACGTGCGCCATGCATGCACCTCTTCTCTTTGTGCACGCCCCCCACCTACGTGGGTGTGTGTGAGAGATACAAACCGCGTTCGTGAGTGTTTTTTGTTTTGTGGTAGGGGGTGGGGGTGGGGTGGGGGTTGATTTCGTGAATTATTTGTGGGAATATGTG
>NC_057801.1:133408745-133409271 GCF_018294505.1 Triticum aestivum
CCATGTGGGCTGCCTTCTTCGTACAGAAATGAGCTCCACCGTGTACCCGCGCGGGTGTGGTTGGGAAAGAGACGGGAGTACGTGCGCTGTGCATGCACCTCTTCTCTTCGTGCACATCCCCCACCTACGTGGGTGTGTGTGTGAGATACAAACCGCGTTCGTGAGTGTTTTTTGTTTTGGGGTGGGGGTGGGGTGGGGGTTGATTTCGTGAATTATTTGTGGGAATATGTGCCGATGACATCTCAAACAAAATTTTGCATGCAATGTGTGTGAAATGGAGGCCTATCCATATCATACATAGAGGGTTGGGCAATCCACGAGAAGAGAGGGAGGGGTCATAGCTATCGATAGAGTCTAAGAGAGGATCAAGTGGGTGGGTGCGAGATCGATGAAGAGAGCCATCGAAATTGTGTGTGTGTGTGTACAAGTCAAAGATATAGGGCGACTGGCCTACCGGAACGTTAGAGGGCACATGTCAAGTTTGTGTGTGGCAGGGAGACATGACTAGAGCGCTCGATGTATCGGT
>NC_057801.1:133409363-133428773 GCF_018294505.1 Triticum aestivum
ACATGACTAGAACGCTTGATGTATCGGTGTGTGTGTGGGGGGGAGGGGGTGGGGGAGGGGTAGGCAGAGGCCTAACTATAGAGGTAGAATGACTCGTATATGTGTTGAGAAGGAGAGACCCAACTATGTCTTGAGGGAGATCGGTTGACATCCATACATAACTGAAGGACGGGAAATATGATGGGACAGAGAGAGAGAGGAGAGAGAGAGAGAGGGAGGGAGAGGGAGGGAGAGGGGTAGAGTGCTAGATGGGTGATGGAGTTGCTTCTCGGAGATGTTGGGAGAGGCCTACTAGACAAACTAAGGGTGGAACTGCAATGTTATCAATAAGAGTGGGGATGTGTTTCTGTGTGTGCCTGTGCGTGATAGATCTATCGGGACGCATCCATGGATGATGAAGGGGAACCATGTGTTTGGTAAGCAAACCTTACTAGATTGGTAGATCAATTGTTGTTTGTCGGAAGAAGGGAGAGACACCACTAATGAGGTACATCGATCGATGTGTGGGTAAAAACGAGTTATAAGGACCTAGCTGGCTATATGTATAGCGAGAGATTAGTCGGTGTACGTCTATTTGTTAGAGGCAAATAAGGCCCAGCGAGACGGATAGACAGAGAGAATGGAGCTAGGAGGTGGTGCGAGAGGCCCAACTACTAGCTAGATAGGGGGAGGAGTGTGCGGTTGTGAGATCGATGAAAAGATGGGCGAGAGTTTACACGTGTGTCTGACCATATGAGAGACACGAGGCAAGGAAACATAAAGGAGGAGATTGAAGTTGTGTGTGTATGCTGTAGGCAGGCATTGCTGGAGAGGTTTATCGATCGGTGTGTGTCGAAAAGGAGTTGTGGAGACTCTCGGAGAACGACCTAAAGAAAAAAAATGAATGTGCCCGGTGGATAGAATGCCGAGGGAGGGGGAGGGCGAGGAGGGCGTGTGCATGCACAAGAGAAAGTTAGTGGTAGCTACAAAGGTTAGAGGATTGTGTGGGAGTAAGAGACTAACAAAGATCATAATTTGATATGAAAGCAGATTCATATATTTGAATAGGAGATCATAGTGTTTTAAACATTGCATGCATGAATATAGCGGTGATACACATGTTGTGCACATGTTATACCATAATGTGATAATGCATGGCATTTGCAACTCACAGCTAAATGTCGAACAATCTAAACCATACTATACATCAAACAATTTCACATTTTATTTGAATTTGTGATAATGTGCGGCGTTTGCAGCTTACAACCAAATATCGAGCAATCTAAACAATACTATATATCGAACATTCTCACATTTTATTTGAATTTGTGGTAATGTGTGGTGTTTGCAACTCACATCTAAATACTTGTAGGCGTAGGGGGTGGGGCACGATACATAATGTGATAAACACATTATACATATGAGACATGGTTTAGATTATGAAGATCTAGCTAGAGCTAGAAATGTAATGTGATTTGAAATCAAAATAAAGTGGATTCAAAAAATCTATTTCGAGTTCATATAGTAGACATAGTTCATATGTAACTCGAGACTAATCATGTGGTGTGTTGTGAAGATAATACAAGAACGATGGTTTAACTTGACAATAATGATGATTGTAGATCTTATTAAAACAGAGAAACAAATTCAAATGCATTGACTTCACAACAATCATTACTGTAGATCTTATTCAAATTTAGTTCATATTGAAGCGGTAGTATATATGTTTGGAATGCACTAAAACATTCATTTGAGTAGTAGGTTGCATGCATTATACACGTAGCGAAATATTTTAATTGAACATAACATGAATTCAAAGTTTTGAATGACATTTGTAGTGCACATTGATTTGGTACAGTACACGTTAGGCTTGTCCGGAAATTTCAACCCGCGCCTTGTTAGCCCGAAATATTTAAGATATATCTTTGTCTTGTTGTGCTACGACAACTCCCTCCATCTCAACCCGTGCCTTGCTATTCTGAAATTACAACGTGCGCGAAAACTCCCACCTCCTGTGAAATCCCGACACGCGAAATGCCCGTGGTACCCCTGAACCGAATGAACCGCCTAAAATCGGTGGTGGGGGGGTACTTTCATAAGTTACCCCACATTTCGGACAAGCGCGTTTCTAAGCCATGGTTCCCCACTGCCATCCCATTCGCCGACCCATTCGTACACCGAGGCCGCGAAAACCCGCGACGAAAGCCCACACCCTGCTCCGTCCGCCACCCAGCCGGAGCCTCTTCCCCGATGACGTCGTCCACAGCAACACCTCGACGTCCCTCATCCATCGTACCGGATGAGGATCCGTCGTCGATCTCATCGTCCCGCTGGTTCAGCCACCCCATCCTCCACCTCCAAGGAGCTGCCCCGATGTACCCCTCGTCTTTCGCGCCACCTCCATTCCCACACCGCCGTCTTCACCTGCACCATCGAAAGAGCATCATCATCACCGTTTCCTCAGATGAAGCTGCGGCCTAACCGGCGCCACCAAAGAGGTTGTACACTAATCGCCGCATTTTCTTCTTGATCCGATCTCAGGGTGCTGCCGCAACTCGGTCCCGAGCCGACACGGCGCGGCTCCATCCACGACGGCGTCGCTGGCCACTTCCTCCACGGCGTTGCTCCCTCGGCGGCGACGTCCACATCAGTAGGAGCTACTACTGCTTTAGCACTCGCTCGCGCTGCTGCTCTACTCTTGCTCTTGGTCCCCTGCCTGGTCTGCTCTTGCTATTGCTCTTGCTCGCGCTGCTGCTCTCACTCTTGCTCTTGCTTGCGATGATGCTCCGATTTGGCTACACTTCAGTCGACTGAATCGACTTTTAGGTCAGTCGATTTTCAAGGGATGGGCTCGCCGGGGTGAAGGAAGAACCAGCCGCAGCGGGGAGGGGGGCTTGCCGGAGAGGTACCCCACTATTCAATCTTAGGGTTCAAGATGGGGGCAGTGGTCGCCGGCGGTGGCGGGGTGCTACGTCTTGAGCTAGCGTTGGTTTTCCCCGAAGAGGAGAGGGTGATGCAGCAAAGTGTAGCGTAAGTATTTCCGTCAGTTTTGAGAACCAAGGTATCAATCCAGTAGGAGGCTCCTCAAAAGTCCCACACACCTACACAAAACAAACTGAGAACTCGCAACCAACACAATAAAGGGGCTGTCAATCCCTTCACGGTCACTTACGAAAGTGAGATATAATAGAGAAAGTATGATAAGATAAATATATTTTTGGTATTTTATAATATAGATGAAGAAAATAAAGATGCAAATAAAAGTAGATTGAAAGCAAATATGATAAGAGATAGGCTTATGGTGGGTGAACAAACTACTGTCGAGCAATTGATAGAAAAGCGAATAATTATGATGTTATCTAGGCATGATCATGTATATAGGCATCACGTCCATAACAAGTAGACCGACTCCTGCCTGCATCTACTACTATTACTCCACACATCGACCGCTATCCAGCATGCATCTAGTGTATTAAGTTCATAAGAACAGAGCAACGCATTAAGCAAGATGACATAATGTAGAGGGATAAACTCATGCAATATGATATAAACCCCATCTTGTTATCCTCGATGGCAACAATACAATACGTGTCTTGCAGCCCTTTCTGTCACTGGGTAAGATCACCGCAAGATTGAACCCAAAGCTAAACACTTCTCCCATGGAAAGAAAGATCAATCTAGTAGACCAAACCAAACTGATAATTCGAAGAGACTTGTAAAGATAACTCAATCATACATAAAAGAATTCAGAGAAGATTCCAATATTATTCATAGATCAACTTGATCATAAACCCACAATTCATCGGATCTCAGCAAACACACCGCAACAAGAGATTACATCGAATAGATCTCCACAAGAGAGGGGGAGAACATTGTATTGAGACCCAAAAAGAGAGAAGAAGCCATCTATCTATGGACCCGTAGGTCTGTGGTAAACTACTCACAACTCATCGGAGAGGCTATGGTGTTGATGTAGAAGCCCTCCATGATCGATTCCCCCTCCGGCAGAGTGCCAGCGAAGGCTCCAAGATGGGATCTCGCGGATACATAAGGTTACGGCAGTGGAAATTGTGTTTCGTGGTGCTCCTGGATGTTTTCAGGGTCTGTGGATATATATAGGAGAAAGAAGTACGTCGGTGGACGCCCGAGGGGCCCATGAGATAGGGGGCGCGCCCCTAGGGGTTGGGTGAAAGCACAAGTGCTCCCTAGGTGGTTTTGGTAATTAATGACAACATATCTCTTGTTGGACTAACACTTTTATCTAGTATGTTTCAGATAAGTTCAACAATGGAGTGGCATGGACTAAAGGATGTGGGAACTCCTTCAAGATGCCAAGGACAAAGGATTGGCTCAAGCTTCAAGCTCAAGACTCTTCATTTTACATTTTAGTGATCCAAGATCACATTGAGTCTATAGGAAAAGCCAATACTATCAAGGAGGGATGAGGTGTTGCTTAATGAGCCTCTTGCTTCAAGTGCTTAGTGATATACTCCAAATACCCTCAACTACTTTCCCACTTCCACACATATGTCCTAAACCTAAAGTCAAACTCGGCTCCATTGATTCTTTCTATCCGGCGCCACCGAGTTTGGATGTCTTAGCCACTACCACAAACCCTAGGCAAATCGGTCTCACCGATAGGGATCTCGGTCTCACCAAGATGGGATTGTAATCTCTCTGTGTATGTCCATTATCAAAATCGGTCTCACCGAGTTTGAGCAATCGGTACTACCGAGATTACAATGCAAACTCTCTGGTTAACTTATTATCAAAATCGGCCCCACCGAGTTTGATAATCGGTCAAACCGAGTTTGCCTGACCAACTCTCTGGAAAGCTAATTACCAAAATCGGTCCTACCAAGTTTGTGTAATCGGTCTCACCGAGATTACGTTATGCCCTAACCCTAACCATATTGGTCCTACCGAGTTGCATTCCGGTCCCACCGAAAACCCTAACGGTCACATTATTTGCTAAATCGGTCCGACCGAGTTTAACGATTCGGTCCCACCGAGTTTGGTAGATTGTGTGTAACGGTTAGATTTTGTGTGGAGGCTATATATACCCCTCCACCTCCTCTTCATTCATGGAGAGAGCCATCAGACTGAACCTACACTTCCAGCATCCTATTTCTGAGAGAGAACTACCTACTCATGTGTTGAGGCCAAGATATTCCATTCCTACCATATGAATCTTGATCTCTAGCCTTCCCCAAGTTGCTTTCCACTCAAACCCTCTTTCCACCAGATCCAAATCCTATGAGAGAGAGAGTTGAGTGTTGGGGAGACTATCATTTGAAGCACAAGAGCAAGGAGTTCATCATCAACGCACCATTTGTTACTTCTTGGAGAGTGGTGTCTCCTAGATTGGCTAGGTGTCACTTGGGAGCCTCCGACAAGATTGTGGAGTTGAACCAATGAGTTTGTAAGGGCAAGGAGATCGCCTACTTCGTGAAGATCTACCGTTAGTGAGGCAAGTCCTTTGTGGGCGACGGCCATGGTGGGATAGACAAGGTTGCTTCTTCGTGGACCCTTCTTGGGTGGAGCCCTCCGTGGACTCGCGCAACCCTTACCCTTCATGGGTTGAAGTCTCCATCAACGTGGATGTACGATAGCACCACCTATCGGAACCACGCCAAAAACATCTGTGTCTCCAATTGCGTTTGAATCCTCCAAACCCTTCTCTTTACATTCTTGCAAGTTGCATGCTTTACTTTTCGCTGCTCATATACTCTTTGCATGCTTGCTTGCTATATGTTGTGAATGTTAAAATTGTGCCTAAACTCCACTCAAACTTTAAAGAAACTTAAAAACTGCAACTTTGGTACTTAGTGTCTAATCACCCCCCTCTAGACACCTCTTCTCAAGGTCCTACAAGTGGTATCAGAGCATTGGTCTCCATTGCTTTGGCTTAATCACCATTGGAGGAAGATGGATGAGTCTACTTTGGGGAGTCTTAGACATAGAGTGCCTATTCTTGATGGAGAGTATTTTCATGAGTGGAAAAATGAGATGCTTGTAATTTTCAATCAATATCATTTGAACAAGTAAATTGCTAGTCCTTGTGCACCTTGTGTTGATCCTATGCATCCTACCCTTGATGAGTCTATTGACATGATTAGGAATGTTAGAACTGTTAATCTTATCACTAGAGGCTTGCCCAGAAACTTGATTATAAAACTGCCTACTCTTGAGTGTGCCTACAATGTATGGAAATTTCTTGAGGAATGATTTCCTGATTATTCTTTGAAAAATCTTGATGAAATTCTCCATAAGTCTATTGCTTTGAGTAAAATGAATTCTAGTGATCCTATGTTTGGTGATCGTCTATTTGAGCTTACAAACCTTATGCGTGCCAAAGGAAATGTTGGTATTATTAGTGATATTATTTCCGAAGCTATAAAAATTCATAGACAAGATCATTGTCAAAATCACTCTAACGAATCACCCTCTCTAGGACTTGATCCACCACATGACGATGTTGAACATGGATACTATGATGAGGATGATGATAGTGACTTCGATCTTGATGATGCAATGAGACATTTTGGTCTTATGGCAAATCTTCGGGGATACATGTCAGGAGGAAAGGAATGGGTCCTTGACAGTGGATGTACCGATCACATGACCGGAGATAAAGACATGTTTCGTGAGCTTGCTGATAATGATAGTCCTCGAAAGTATGTCACTTTTGGTGACAACTCAAAGGGTAAGGTGGTTGGCCTTGGTAAGGTGGCCATCTCACATGATAGCTCCATACAAAATGTCATGCTCGTTGAATCTCCTGGATACACCTTACTTTCAGTATCTAGACTTGTTGACTTTGGTTTCAATGTCTTATTTACTAAAGTTGATTGCCAATTGTTTCGTCGAGACAATCATAAAATGGTCTTTACCGCCATCCGTAGGGGTGATCTATACATTGTTGATTTCACTAAAAAGGCTCAACCTAAAACTTGCTTCATTGCTAAATCCTCAAAAGGTTGGTTATGGCATAGATGACTAGGTCATGTTGGCATGAGAAACCTTGACAAGCTTATTAAAGGAAATCATATCCTTGGAGTTAAAAATGTCATATTTGATAAGGATAGACTTTGCAGTGCTTGTCAAGCAGGTAAACAGGTTGGAGGAAGGCATCCCGTGAAGAACATCATGACCACAAAGAGGCCACTTGAGCTACTTCACATGGATCTCTTTGGTCCCAAATCTTACAAGAGTATCGGTGGAAATTCTTTTGGTCTAGTTATAGTTGATGATTTTTCCAGATTTACATGGGTGTTCTTTCTCGATGATAAATCGCAGGTTCAGAAGATCTTCAAAAACTTCGCTAGGAAGGCCCAAAATCAATTTGAAGTGAAGATCAAGAAGGTTCGCAGCGACAACGAAATGGAGTTCAAGAACGCAAATGTGGACACCTTTCTTTACGAAGAAGGGATTTCACACGAGTTCTTGGCTACGTACACACCTCAACAAAATGGAGTTGTTGAGAGGAAGAACCGGACGCTCATCGAAATGGCGAGAACGATGCTTGATGAGTACAAGACATCGAAGCACTTTTGGGCAGAAGCGGTTGAGAAAGCTTGTCATGCAACAAATCGCTTGTATCTTCACAAGCTACTCGGCAAGACGGCATACGAGCACCTCATCGGTAACAAACCCCAAGTTGGATACTTTCGAGTATTCGGCTCAAAGTGCTACATTCTTGATAAGCATCGTCGTTCTAAATTTGCTCCTAAGTCTCATGAAGGTTTCATACTAGGTTATGGCTCAAACTCTCACACATACCGTGTCTACAACAATTTCACCCGAAAGGTTAAAGAGACGGTAGATGTGAACTTTGATGAATCTAACGGCTCGCAAGTAGAGCAATTGCCAATTGATGTAGGAGACAAAGATCCTTCAAATGCAATCCAAGACTTGTCTATTGGCAAAGTCCATCCAACGGAGGTGAAGGAGAGTACCTCTCTGTCCAAGTGGAAGCTTCTACTTCACGACAAGGTGAACCAAGAGTTGATACGGAAGCATCCCCAAGTGGGACACACCAAGATGAAGGAAACGAGGAAGTGCATCAAGATGAACGTCAATGACCTCCTTCTCCACCACAACAAGAGAACGACAACGCCAACAATGAAGAAGGCCAAGAAGAACAAGATGAAGAAGATGTTCAACAAAGATCCAAGCAAAAGCTTTCACGAGTTCGAGCAAGAATTGCTAAAGACCACCCCGTCGAGCAAATCTACAATGATATTCAAACCGGGAGAATCACTCGCTCTAAAACTCGTTTAGCTAACTTTTGTGAAAACTATTCTTTCATCTCTAGCATTGAACCTATGAAGGTCGAAGAAGCATTGGAAGATCCGGATTGGATAAATGCTATGCATGAAGAGCTACACAACTTTGAGAGGAACCAAGTTTGGAAATTGGTTGAGAAGCCCGACAACAACCACAACATCATCGGTACCAAATGGGTGTTTCGCAACAAGCAAGATGAAGATGGACAAGTAGTTCGCAACAAAGCATGTCTCGTCACCCAAGGCTACACACAAGTCGAAGGTATGGACTATGGTGAGACTTACGCCCCCGTTGCTAGACTTGAGTCCATTCGCATCTTACTTGCCTATGCTAATCACCATGATATCACCTTGTACAATATGGACATTAAAAGTGCTTTTCTAAATGGTGAAATAGAGGAGGAAGTTTATGTTAAACAACCTCCCGGCTTTGTCAATCCTAAGAAACCCAATCATCTTTACAAACTTCACAAAGCTCTTTATGGACTTAAGCAAGCTCCTAGAGCATGATATAAATGCTTGACCAAGTTCCTTATTGAAAAAGGCTTTGAAATTGGGAAAATTGATTCTACTCTTTTTACTAAAAGGGTTAATGGTGAACTATTTGTGTGCCAAATCTATGTTGATGATATTATATTTGGTTCAACTAACCCTCATTTTAGTGAAAAGTTTGGGAAGCTAATGTCGGAGAAGTTTGAGATGTCAATGATGAGTGAACTCAAATTCTTTCTTGGGTTGCAAATCAAGCAAACTAAGGAATGTACTTTTATCTCTCAAACGAAGTACACCAAGGACTTATTCAAGAAGTTCAATATGCAAGAATGCAAAGGTATGTCTACACCCATGCCTACTAGTGGACATCTTGACTTGACCAAAGATGGTAAACCAGTTGATCAAAAGGTTTATCGCTCTATGATTGGTTCATTGTTTTATCTATGTGCTTCACGTCACGATATTATGCTAAGTGTGTGCATGTGTGCACGATATCAAGCTGCTCCTAAAGAATGTCATCTTAAGGCTGTGAAAAGGATAGTGAGATACTTAATACATACACCAAATTTTGGCATTTGGTATCCTAAGAGGGCCTCTTTCGATCTTGTTGGCTATTTCGACTCAGACTATGCCGGAGACAAGGTTGATAGAAAGTGCACTTCGGGTACTTGTCAATTTCTTGGTAGATCTCTTGTGTCTTGGTCCTCCAAGAAACAAAACTCGGTATCCTTATCCACCGCTGAAGCTGAATATATTGCCACTGGTTCATGTTGTGCTCAATTACTTTGCATGACCCAAACTCTTAAAGATTATGGGATATATGTGAGACATGTTCCATTGCTTTGTGATAATGAAAGTGCTATCAAAATTGGTCATAATCCTGTGCAACATTCTCGAACTAAGCATATTGAAGTTCGTCATCATTTCATTCGAGATCATGTTGCTAAGGGTGACATTGATCTTAAGCATGTTCGCACCGAAAAGCAATTAGCGGATATATTTACTAAACCTCTTGATGAGAAAGTGTTTTGCAGGTTAAGAGGAGAATTGAACATTATTGATGCTTCAAACTTGGAGTAGAAACTCCATTGGATACATGCAAGACATGAGCTTATGACTAATCCTTGATATTTCTCTCATGATGAAAAACTTATGTCTTGGATATATTTGTATCTTGCATGTTATCTAACCCATGTAGGTACTTCGTTGAATCTATTTCCATGAGGTTGTCATCTACTCATATCTTGAGCAATCTCTACATCACGAAGTCTCTACACAAGGTGGTTGAAGCCAAGGAAGCACATAATCATTCAGACATATCCTTTGACAAATTCTATTTTGAGCTTCATGATTGTCACTTTTGGATACACAAGTGCTCTTCCTTGCAAGAACTCACCCATGTAGGTAGATGGACTCAAATTCCAAGTGGTGCTTCCAACTCTTGATGAGCTACATCAACCTTGAGCAACCCACACAAGTTCAACTACATGGACACCACCACCAACCAAGGTATGTCATTCCATCTTAGAGAAGCTTTACTCCAAGTCATGAGTTAAAGCAACTCGACAAGATGTGAATACATCAAGATGCTTAAACGAAAAATGGCAACCCCATTTTGAGCTTAAACGATGAGTATGACCTATGATCAAGTGATCTCACTTGACTCCTAAGTCAATATACTCTAACATAGGTGACTTTGTCCCCGACCATCTCTAGATGAAGTTCTCCTGTGTTCTTTTCTGAGTTTTTGCATTTGTCTCATGGCTCATGCATATGTGTTTCCCCTTTCAAAAAAAAACTTCATCTAGATTTCTTTCTGTTTTCTCTGCATTTTCTGCATCTAATTCCTTGCATATCTTTCAGTTAATTCCTTGCAAATCTTTGTGAGATCTTACTAGTCTAGTGAGCTGAGGTGACAAGTGTTTTCTCTGCGATGAACTCGGTTACACCGATTTGTTATTTTCGGTCCAACCGAATCTTTTCGGTACGACCGAAGCATACCACTCGGTGCCACCGATTTCATAACAGGAAAAACTCTTTGCCACATATTCTGTGTTCCTTCTGATCCAGCTCCACTCAATGAATCTTGTCCTATACAAGCATCACATTTTCATCATTGCTTTGTTCTGTGTCTCAAGGACCAAACCCATTCGACAGACTCCAGAAGACACTTCTTGGAAATTGATGTCAAAGGGGGAGAGAAAGAACATCAAAGCTTATCATTTGGAGATAGAGAGAGAGCATCAAAACTTATCACCTTTCTTCTTAAGGGAGAGAGAGACCTTCTAGGGGGAGAGACCCTCAAAAGACGAGAGAGATCTCCAGGGGGAGAGGATACTTAAGTAGAAAGTATTTCTCAAGGATCCCAGATGCTTGGTGTTCAAGAGGAGAGATGTCCACATGTCTTCTTGAGGGGAGAGACATGTTCATATGATCTGTTGTGCTCATTTTGCATTAGCATACATTAGCTCTGAACTTTAGCTCTGATCATCATTCATATCTTTCAGCTCTGTTTTCCTTCAGCTCTGATTTTCTGTTCCCTATCTTCTCCCAGTATCCCATGTTAGATTCAGGGGGAGCAAGACATCTAAGGGAAAGAGATCATTTAATTTCATTGCATATCTTTACTCTTGGGGACATGTCTAATCCAATGTGGTACTCAGTACTCACTCTCTACATGTCATCTCAGTCTTGGTATTCTTGTGGTTTGTTCTGTTTGCTCTGGCTAGTAGATGCATCTGTGTTATCTAACCTTGTTTTCACAGGTTCATTGCATCCTAAGCCAACTCAAGACCACAAGGTAAGTATATGCATCACAATCATGTGTATGAGGAATTCTTGCTGATGTACATATTGTTTGCAAGAAGGACTCATGGGCATGAAGGTATTCTCTTTAATACTTTTTGCTCTGATGCATATAGCCAAGATACATGTAACACATTGCCTGCTCTATCATGGTTATGCTATCACATGGTTCTATATTTCATATTCACATGATTGCATACATGTAGGGGGAGCCTATGCTTGTTACATGTCTTTCCAAAGCTTTACTTGCTATTCTTTATATCTTTATCTAAAGCTTTGATGTATGTTGCCATCAATTACTAAAAAGGGGGAGATTGAAAGCACAAGTGATCCATAGGTGGTTTTGGTAATTAATGACAACATATCTCTTGTTGGACTAACACTTCTATCTAGTATGTTTCAGATAAGTTCAACAATGGAGTGGTATGGACTAAAGGATGTGGGAACTCCTTCAAGATGCTAAGGACAAAGGATTGGCTCAAGCTTCAAGCTCAAGACTCTTCATTTTACATTTTAGTGATCCAAGATCACATTGAGTCTATAGGAAAAGCCAATACTATCAAGGAGGGATGAGGTGTTTCTTAATGAGCCTCTTGCTTCAAGTGCTTAGTGATATGCTCCAAATACCCTCAACTACTTTCCCACTTCCACACATATGTCCTAAACCTAAAGTCAAACTCGGCTCCACTGATTCTTTCTATCCGGCGCCACCGAGTTTGGATGTCTTAGCCACTGCCACAAACCCTAGGAAAATCGGTCTCACCGATAGGGATCTCGGTCTCACCGAGATGGGATTGTAATCTCTCTGTGTATGTCCATTATCAAAATCGGTCTCACCGAGTTTGAGCAATCGGTACTACCGAGATTACAATGTAAACCCTCTGGTTAACTTATTATCAAAATCGGTCCCACCAAGTTTGATAATCGGTCAAACCGAGTTTGCCTGACCAACTCTCTGGAAAGCTAATTACCAAAATCGGTGCTACCGAGTTTGTGTAATTGGTCTCACCGAGATTACGTTATGCCCTAACCCCAACCATATCGGTCCTACCGAGTTGCATTCTGGTCCCACCGAAAACCCTAACGTCACATTATTTGCTAAATTGGTCCGACCAAGTTTAACGATTCGGTCCCACCGAGTTTGGTAGATTGTGTGTAACGGTTAGATTTTGTGTGGAGGCTATATATACCCCTCCACCTCCTCTTCATTCGTGGAGAGAGCCATCAGACTAAACCTACACTTCCAGCATCCTATTTCTGAGAGAGAACTACCTACTCATGTGTTGAGGCCAAGATATTCCATTCCTTCCATATGAATCTTGATCTCTAGCCTTCCCCAAGTTGCTTTCCACTCAAACCCTCTTTCCACCAGATCCAAATCCTATGAGAGAGAGTTGAGTGTTGGGGAGACTATCATTTGAAGCACAAGAGCAAGGAGTTCATCATCAACGCACCATTTGTTACTTCTTGGAGAGTGGTGTCTCCTAGATTGGCTAGGTGTCACTTGGGAGCCTCCGACAAGATTGTGGAGTTGAACCAAGGAGTTTGTAAGGGCAAGGAGATTGCCTACTTCGTGAAGATCTACCGCTAGTGAGGCAAGTCCTTCGTGGGCGACGGCCATGGTGGGATAGACAAGGTTGCTTCTTCGTGGACCCTTCTTGGGTGGAGCCCTCCGTGGACTCGCGCAACTGTTACCCTTCGTGGGTTGAAGTCTCCATCAACATGGATGTATGATAGCACCACCTATCGGAACCACGCCAAAAACATCCGTCTCTCCAATTGTGTTTGAATCCTCCAAACCCTTCCCTTTACGTTCTTGCAAGTTGCATGCTTTACTTTCCGCTGCTCATATACTCTTTGCATGCTTGCTTGCTATATGTTGTGAATGTTAAACTTGTGCCTAAACTCCACTCAAACTTTAAAGAAACTTAAAAACTGCAACTTTGGTACTTAGTGTCTAATCACCCCCCCTCTAGACACCTCTTCTCAAGGTCCTACAGGGGGGCTCCCTCCTATCTCGTGGGGCCCTCGGAGATTTCTTGACTTGCACTCTAGGCTCTCCGGATCAGATTTGTTCCAAAAATAACACTCCCGAAGGTTTCATTCCGTTTGCACTCCGTTTGATATTCCTTTTCTTCGAAATACTGAAATAGGCAAAAAAACAGTAATATGGGCTGGGCCTCCGGTTAGTAGGTTAGTCCCAAAAATGATATAAATGTGTAGAATAAAGCCCATAAACATCCAAAAGGGGTAATATAATAGCATGGAACAATCAAAAATTATAGATACGTTGGAGACGTATCAAGCATCCCCAAGCTTAATTCCTGCTCGTCCTTAAGTAGGTAAATGATAAAAAGAGAATTTTTGATGTGGAATGCTACCTAGCATAATTCATAATGTAATTTTCTTTCATTGTGGCATGAATATTCAGATCCAAATTGTCGGGGGTTGGGTGCGACATATGCCAAAGGATGGCTTATCATGGTGGGAGCGAGTAGAACGTCGCTGGTGCCTAGAAGCGGGATGAGGCGTAGACACGTACACCGGCGAACTTTACCCAGGTTGGGGGCTCTCCGTGGAGATAATACCCCTACTCCTGCTCTGCGGGGTCTCCGCATGATCACTAAGGCACTAGTGATACAAGGTGCTCCTTGAGCTGTGTCTAGAGGTAGGAGAAGGCAAGGCTAGCTCTCCTCCTGCTCTATGGGGGTGGCTAGTTCTATCAGAGTGGGAACCCTTTGCATGGGTTGCCTGCGGGGTTTATATAGGCCTACCCCCAGGGGTACAATGGTAATCTGGCCGGCTGCTGGGCCCGGCTGTCAGTGTCTTCAGCCTCCAGCTTCTCCGCCGACCGCTGGAACCCGCCGCCTGGTGGGCCCTGCCGACTGGTTGGTGGCTGCTTACTGTAGCCGTGTCCTCAGTGACGGAGTCTGGGTCACCTTAGCGTGGCTACAGTCCCGCTGCCTGGTGGGAGGACATTGTAGCCACACCTGGTCTTATCAGCTTAATGGTATGCTCGCCTCGGGGCAAGGGACGGCCGCCTGTAGGAGGCCGGCCCCTCTCTGACCCGCCTGGTCGAGCTTCCGCCGCCTTCTTTGGAGTCACTGTCCGATAGGGCCCGCCTCGGGTGGGCCGTACCGACAGGCTGTCGTGGGAACAGGGCTCCGCCTGCTCGGGGCCATGTCAGGGTAGATATGGCACAGTGCCCTGTCGTGCGGAGATTTCTGCCTATACGGAGCACTGTAGCCACGCATGACTCAAGCATGGGAGGCGACGTGCTTTACTATAGCCATGCTCTGCCTTGTACTCTCGATGGGAGCTCGGCCGCCCCGTAGTCCTGAGATGGACGCTTGTCCATTGCCGCCCTCTCTAGAAGGCAGCCGTCAGGAGCCGGCCACTCGGAGCGCCGTAGTCTTGGGTCATCCATCCTCTGGCAGCCGGCCACTGAGCCAGCCGGCCCCAGAGGGCGGAGTTTCGGCTTGGGGCTCAGCTAGGCGGAGCTGGCCCAAAGTCTTGGTAAATCTTGGTGCTCGGGTGAGCCTACCCGTGGCCCATTACTTCGACAGTAGTCCCCGAAGCCGGTGACGCGTCGTGGTCGCGGGGACGCGAGGTCTCAGCGGCTTCTCCCCTTCCCGTGCTCCGGGAAAATGTCGATCGTTTGGTGGTCAGTCGGCTGCTTGAGACGGCCTCTCCCAGGCGCAGCTATGTGGTTGATTTTGAACTTCAAGGCGGGAAACAGGTGGCGTGCCTGTTAAGCTTCCCCAAGCAGCCGCCCGCCGTAGACACGCCACGCGGCGCACGTCAGCCTGGCAGCCTACCATCGCACGTTCTGGATGGGACGTGACCCCGGGCTGGGCCTGCCACGACCATGCCTCGGCAACCGGGTGGATTTACTGCGCTGGAGGGGGAGGTTGCCATCCCCACAACTATTCAAGACGGGGTCGTGGGGACGTGGGCGCAGTTAATCCCACGACCCCACATCCTGCCCCCTCGGCTACATACCCCGGGCGCTATAAGTAGGGAGGGGGGAGAGGTGCGGCAAAGTTCCTGCGCCCCCTCCCACTTTTCTTCTTCTTCTCTTAGCCTCCGCTGCCGCTGCTGCCGTAGCGCCGCCGCCGTCGCTTGACGCCGACGTGTCTTTCCTTCCCGTGCCGCCAGCCGAAGCCATGGGAGACTATGATGGATCGACCATGATCGAAGATCACATTGCTTTCCTTCGTGACACGCGCCGGATGCCCAGTGCGGCCTTCGTCAAGGCGCAGGTGCCGCCGGAGACAGAGATCTCGCCGGTGCCGCAGGAAGGCGAGCGGGTCGTCTTCCGCTCGCATTTCCTACGGGGCTTCGGCCTTCCTATGAGTAACTTCTTCTACGCCTTCCTCAACTTTTACAACCTTCAGCCCCATCACCTCACGCCCAACGTCGTGACCCTTCTCTCCGCCTTCGTCAGGCATGCGAGGGCTACCTTGGCATCCTCCCCACAATCGAGCTGTGGGGAGCATTCTTCTACGGAAAGCTCGACACTTCCGCCAAGGAGATGGCGGCCGAGTGCGGGGGCTTCTTCGCCGTGCGCCGGCCAGAGAAATGGAACGCCTTCCCTGTCATCAAGCTGGCGCAGTCGGTGAAGATGTGGCAGCAGCCTTATTTCTACATCGAGAACATGGACCCTGTTGCCGACTTCCTTAACCTGCTGGCCTACGAGGCAGGCCCCCCCACCGGAGCCCGTGTCTCCTAGAAGTACAAGCCCAAGCCGGTGTCGGCGGACACAGCTGCCGCCATCGGCCGACTCCGAGTGCTCCAGGAGTCGGAGGGCCTCATGGCCTCCGACCTTCTCGTCGCCTTCGTGGAGCGTCGGGTCGTTCTGCTCCAGAGCCGCCCTCATCCGATCTTCCGGATGGGCGGACATCGCGACCCGTGCCGGCTGTGCACGAATGGAATGCCACCCGCTGAAGTCTCGCGGATGGTGAACGAAATCTCCGACCTCAAGATGTCGGAGGAGTGGCGGTTCGGGAAGCGGCCATACTCTTGCCACAACCCGCCTCCTGCTGTAAGTTTCTACTGCTTTGTTTTTCTTTATGACGCCGCTTCTTCAAGACTTGATTCCTTCTTGGTTGCAGATTTACATGTCCGAGGCAACGGCCGCCCTCCTGGGGCCGGGTGACAACCTCCACGTGGACAGGATGGAGAGTGACCTGGAGGACCCCGACTTGGGGGCGGCCGCCCTGGTCGACGATGCGACAGGCGGTGGCGGCAGAGCGGACGGCGGTGGAGGAGCAGGAGGCTCCGAGGGAGGCGGCGGCATGGAGACTTGGCCCGATGACGACGAAGACGAAGATGAGCCGCGCCCCGCCCGGAGCTCTGCCACCACTGGTGCCGACCCCTCTTCTGGGACGCCCGCCCCAGGCGGCAAGCGCAAGCGGAAATAGGGCTCGACCCTGTTCGGCAGTGCCCCAAAGAAGCCCAAGAATCCGGCCGTGGCGACCAGGCGGAAAGAGACCGTGGCCAGGGCGACCCAATATCAAAGGCAACCGAAGGTGCCAGTTATGGTGTCGGCGTAAGCATCATTCCTTTACTCCTTGCTTTTTTCATCAATCTGTCGTGGAAATCTTCTGACTTGTCCTCTTATTTCAGGGCCCCGCTGACCCTTGAGAAGTCGGTTGCTGGCTCGGTCCTTAGGTCAGCAGCGGCCTCCTCGACCAGCCGGCGCATCGACCCGACCGCCGACCTCCAGGAGGCGATAGAGCGAAATGCGCGGGAGGCGCGCGACGAGGCGGAGGCCGACCGCCTGGCCAAGGAGCAGGCGGACCTGTCTGCCGCGTCTGCCGCGAGGGTGCTGGCGTAGGCGGAAGCTCAGGCTGCAGAGAGGGAGCGGCTCGTGGAGGCCCCCCGCCGCCAACAGCCACTACTTGTGGCCCCCCTGAACACTGCGCCGCCTTCGCCTGATTTCGAGGCGACAGCCGGAGGAGCCAGTGACGACTTCCCGATCCAAGAGCGAGGGGGGGGGGCGACGTAGCCATGCCAGATGTCTTCATGCCGCCGCCCCCGCCGCCGCCGCCTCCGCCAGCCAACGAGCCGCGGGACGAGCAGTCAGTGGTGCCTCCGGTGCCGCCGGTCAAAACCGTGGTGGAAACGGTCCTGGTTCCCGCGGTCCGCATCCCCACGCACCGCTATCTGGAGAAGGCGGCCTCGGCGCCATGGCCGCAGGAGATCGGCGCGTCGAGCTCGTCGGC
This sequence comes from Triticum aestivum, assembly GCF_018294505.1. Lineage (NCBI taxonomy): Eukaryota > Viridiplantae > Streptophyta > Magnoliopsida > Poales > Poaceae > Triticum > Triticum aestivum. The sequence continues at coordinate 133,427,155 of NC_057801.1, forward strand.
CCTTGAAAATGAGGCGACCAGTGCCGCGCCCGCGGGCTGGGTACGCGGGGGCGGAACTGGCGCCCTGAACGAGGGCGTCTCTTGACGTCCAGGCCAAGCTCCGGGCAGAGGCAATGGCACTCAAGCGCTGCAACGAGGCCTACTTGGAGTCACGCACCGCCATCCGAGTAAGCTGTCTTTTGGTTTTCTCTCCGAATACTCTTCTTTGCTTCTTTTGTGGGGGCGCGCAAGCGCACCCACTGGGTGTAGTCCCCAAGTTCCGGGCCGGCTGCTGAGCAGGCGGGTCGGAACTTTAACTTGTAGTCGCCGATTGCTGATTTTCGCTTTGTTGTTTCTTCTGTAGGATTATCATAACCTCCGGGCGACCGCCTACAACTCCAAGGTCCGGGAGCTGGAGGCGCAGACCTCATCTTGCCGAAAGCCCGCATAAGTCTCTTTCTTCTTTCTTCGCAGGGGCGCGCTGGCGCACCCGCAGTTTGTAGTCCTCGAGGTTCGGGCCGACTGCTGAGCAGTCGGGCTGAATCTCCTCGGTTGTTCTTTTTTCCTTGTTGGCTACTTCTTTTCCGCGGGGGCGCGCTAGCTCGCCCGCGGGCTGTAGTCCCCGAGGTTCGGGCCGACTGTTGAGCAGTCGGGCCGAATCTCCTCAGTTTTCATCTTCCTTCTTCGCGGGGGCGCGCTGGCGCACCCGCGGGCTATAGTCCCGAGGTTCGGGCCGACTACTGAGCAGTCGGGCCGAATCTCCTCGGTTATTTCCTTCTTTATATTGTCCGCTTGACTGATGCCCTCTTCCTTTCTTTCTTTCTTCAGAGGCCAATGCCGATCTGCAGCAGCAGCTGGGCAAAGCCAAGACCGCCCTGCGTGGCAAGGAGGCGGAGTGCATCAAGCTGGCGGAGGAGTGGGTCCGCCTGGTCGCCCAACTTGCCGAGCAGGCGGAAAGCCTCAAGGCGGCCCAACTGAAGGCGGAGACGGCGAAAACCAGCCTCCTTGCCGAGTTTGAGCTCGAGCGCTCTGCCTGGGCCGACAAGGAGGCCCAGGTGACGGCCTGCTTCAGCAGCATTGAGGACATGGTCGATGGTAAGCCCTATTCTCTTAGTTTCTTGCTTTGAGTTATCAACCCTTGCTTATAGCCTTGGCCTTTTTCTTCTTCTGCCCGGACAGACTTCTTCCCGGGCCAGGCCATAGCCGCTACCCAGATGATCGAAGCCCAGCGTGAGGAGCGAAGGGCAGAGGGTGCACAGATCGCTGCTGATGCCGCTCGGACCCTTGGTGAACAGGTCCTCAACATTCAGGCCCAGCTTCGGCCTGCCCACCGCCTGCTGCGCCGCCTGCAGCGCATCGGAGCCCAGGCGGTTTCCGCCCTCTAGCCAGGCCTGCCGGCCCCATGCACCCCAAGTCGGACTGCCGACTGGCTAGAGGAGCGCGCCGGGCCTTGGAGTTTGTCAAGGCGTGGTACCCTGGGCTAGATCTAGCCCAGTTAGCCACGTTCCGACTGGAGGCGCAGGAGGAGCTGGCGGCAGTGGAAACTAAGCTTGTCAGCAGGGCAGCGGCGATCGCCGACTTCACCGACACCAGCGTCTTCATCCCGAAGGTGGCCGAGGAAGGCGGTGAAGCTCCGCATG